>NW_024737502.1:0-33686 GCF_018991925.1 Homarus americanus
ATGCACAAGACACTTCGGTACACGATGCACCAAAGAGCACTTCGGTACACATGCGCAAGAACACCAGTGCACATGCGCAAAACACTTCGGTACACATGCGCAAAACGCTTCGTTACGCAAAGCACTGATTGCACATGCACCAGAGCACTTCGGTACACATGCACAAGAACACTTCGGTGCACATGCGCAAAAGCACTTCGGTGCCACATGCGCCAGAGCACTTCGGTGCCACATGCACAAAACGCTTCGGTGCCGTGCGCAAAGACACTCCAGTACATGCACCGGAGCCTTCGTCACATGCACCGAGGCCTCACTGAAAGACAAATGCGCCAAAACCTTCGGTTGCAATGCGCCAAGGCACTGCGACACATGCGCCCAAACACTTCGGTTACCCACACTCAGTACATGCGCAAGAGCACTTCGGTCCAATGCGCAAAGCACTTCGGTACCACATGCCCAACACTGACTACCCAAAACACCCGGAGCCAAACACTTCGGTGCACATGCGCAAGAACGCTTCGGTACACATGCGCCCAAGAACACTTCGGTACCATGCGCAAAAGAACTTCGGTACCATGCCAAGGCACTTCGTTACATGCGCCAAGAGCACTCAGTTACACATGCGCAAAAGTCTTCGATTACACATGCATAAGGAGCACTTCGGTGCACATGCACCCAAGAGCATCGGTACCATGCGCCAAGAGCGCTTCGGTGCCATGCACCCAAAGAACGCTTCGGTGCACATGCGCCAGCACTTCGGTACACATGCCCAGAACGCTATTTTGCTGAGCACTTCGGTACATGCGCCAAAGCACTTCGGTACACATGCACCAAGGAACTCTGGTACACATGCCCCAAGAGCACTTCGGTACACATGCACCCAAGAGCACTTCGGTACACATGCCCCAAGAGCGCTTCGGTGCACATGCACCAAAACGCTTCGGTACACATGCGCAAAACACTTCGGTCCATCCAAAGAGCACTTCGGTGCACTGCACCAACCTTCGTCATGCGCAAGAGCAATTCGGTACACATGCGCAAGGCACTTCGGTACACATGCACCCAAAAGCATTCGGTACACATGCACCAAAACGCTTCGGTACATGCGCCAAGAGCACTTCGGTCACGTGCGCAGACATCTCGGTACCCACATGCGCCAAAACGCTTCGGTACACATGCACCAAGAGCACTTCGGTGCACATGCGCCCAAAAACGCCGGTTACACATGCGCAAGACGCTTCGGTACACATGCCAAGAGCACTTTGGTACGAGCACCCAAACACTTCAGTACACATGCGCCAGCACTTCGGTACACATGCACCAAGAGCACTTCGGTGCACATGCGCCAAGAGCACTTCGGTATGCGTGCCAAGACACTTCGGTACCCATGCACCAAAAGAACTTCGTGTACATGCGCCCAGAGCACTTCGATACACGTGCCAAGACACTTCGGTACACATGCGCAAGAGCAATTCGATGCACCGCAAAGAGCACTTCGGTACATGCACCAAAAGCACTCCGGTACACGTGCCGAGCACTTCGGTACACATGCGCCAAGACGCCTTAATACACGTGCGCAAAACACTTCGGTACCGTCACGCAGAACACTTCGGTACCATGCCCAAAACACTTCGTGCACATGCGCAGAACACTTCGTGCACATGCAAAGGCACTTCAGTTTATGCACCCAAACGCTTCATTACATGCCCCAAAGCACTTCGGTGCATGCGCCAAAGCACTTCGGTACACATGCCCAGAGCACTTCGGTTCACATGCGCCAAGAGCACTTCGTGCAGCATGCACCCAAACACTTCGGTGCCACGTGCGCAAACGCTTCCGGTGCCACATGCGCAAGAACACTTCGGTACACATGCGCGCAAACATTTCGGTACACATGCGCAGAGCACTTCGGTACACATGCCGCCGGAACTTCGGTGCGATGCCAAGAGCACTTCGGTACCTGCACCCAACAGCACTTCGGTACACATGCACGCAGGCCTTCGATTCGCGATGCGCAAAAACCGCCAGGTGCCATGCGCAAGAGCACTTCGTGCACATGCGCCCAAGAGCACTTCGTTGCCATGCGCAGGCTCTTCGTTTTCGATGCGCCACTTCGGTACACATGCGCCGCAGGCATTTCGGTGCCACATGCGCAAGGGCACTTCGGTGCACATGCCAAGAGCACTTCGGTACATATGCGAAAGACTTCGGTACACATGCGCCCAAGAGCACTTCGGTGCAGCGTGCACCCAAAACACTTCGGTACACCTGCCCAAGAGCACTTCGGTACACATGCACCCAAGAGCGATTCGGTACACATGCCGAAGAACTTCGGTGCACATGCGCCCAGGCACTTCGGTACACGTGCGCAAGAACACTTCGGTGCATGCGCAAAACGTTCGGTACACATGCCAAATTCGCTGATTTATGCACCCAAGAGCACTTCGGTACATGCACCCAAGAGCACTTCGGTATATGTGCACCCAAGAGCACTTCGGTACACATGCGCCAAAACACTTCGGTACATGCCAAAACGCTCGGTCATGCAAAAACAATTCGGTACATTGTGCGCAGAGCACTTCGGAACATGCCAGAACGCTTCGTTACATGCCCCAAGAGCACTTCGGTACATGCACCAGGCTCTTCGGTGCCGCGGCAAAACTCTTCGGTACCGCGCTGCCAAAACACTTCAGTACACATGCACCCAAGAGCACTTCGTTTTGCACCCAAGAGCACTTCGGTACACATGCACCCAAGAGCATTTCGGTACACATGCGCAGAACGCTTCGGTACACATGCTCAGAGCACTTCGGTACAAGTGCGCAAAACATCTCGTGCACATGCCAAAGAGCACTTCGGTACACATGCACCACGAGCACTTCGGTGCACATGCACCCAAGAGCACTTCGGTACATGCGCCAAAGAGCACTTCGGTGCAATGCACAAGGCACTTCGGTACATCGTCGCGCAAACACTTCAGTACATGCACCCAAGAGCACTTCGGTGCACGATGCGCCAAGAACGCTTCGGTGCACATGCGCAAGAGCATTCGGTACACATGCCAGAGCACTTCGGTACACATGCGCCCAAACTTCGGTACATGCACCCAGGCACTTCGGTACACATGCCAAGAGCACTTCGGTACCTATGCGCAAAGAGCACTTCGGTACATGCGCAGAGCACTTCGGTACGTGCGCGAGCACTTCGGTACACATGCGCCCAGGCGTTTCGGTACATGCCAGAACATCGGTGCGTGCGCCAAGAGCACTTCCGTACACATGCGCCCAAAAGAGCACTTCGGTACCATGCGCCCAAAGAGCACTTCGGTTACACATGCGCCAGAGCTCTTCGGTACGTGCGCAAACCCTTCGGTACACATGCACCAGAGCGCTTCGGTGCACATGCGCCAAAGGCGCTTCGGTGCACATGCACCCAGAGCACTTCGTTACACATGCGCAAAACGCTTCGGTACACATGCGCCCAAAGCACTTCGGTACACATGCGCCCAGGCTCTTCGGTGCCACCGATGCCCAAAGAGCACTTCAGTACACATGCGCAAGAGCACTTCGGTACACTGCACCGAAACGCTTCGGTACATTGCACCCAGAGCATTTTGGTTACATGCGCAAGAGCACTTCGGTACACATGCCCAAAAACTTCGGTACGTGTGTACCCACTGCCGGTACATGCGCAGAACGCTTCGGTGCACATGCACAAACGCTGGTACACATGCCAAGAGCGCTCCGGTGCACATGCGCCAAGAGCATTTCGGTACACATGCGCCCAGAGCACTTCGGTACGTGCACCCAAAGCACTTCCGTACATGCACCCAAAACCTTCGGTACACATGCGCAAGAACACTTCGGTACACTAACAAAGACCCATGCAAATTCCAAAGCACTTCGGTACAAAGTGCGCCCAAAAGACCTCCTCAGTACACATGCCAGAGCACTTCGGTACACATGCGCCCAAGAGCACTCTGCGTGCATGCGCACCAAGGCATTTCGGTACATGCGCCAGAACGCTTCGGTACACATGCACCAAGAACACCTCGGTACACATGCGCAAAAGACGCCTCGTACACATGCGCCAGAACGCTTCGGTGCCATGCGCCAAGACGCTTCGTTCTACGCCCAGTGCACTTCGGTGCACATGCCCAAAAACGCTCTGGTACACCGCCAGAGCGCTTCGCTACGCATGCGCAAACGCCGGTCACATGCCATTGCACTTCGGTACAAGTGCCAAGAATCTCGGTACATGCGCAAGAACACTTCGGTCCACATGCACCCAAGAGCACTCGTCCACGATGCGCCCAAAGCACTTTGGTATACATGCGCAGAACCTCCAGTACCGCGATGCACACCAAGAGCACTTCGGTACACATGCGCAAAAGTGCTTCGGTTTCGATGCGCAAGAACACTGGTCCATGCACCCAAAACACTTCGGTTACACATGCACCTAAGAGCAGTTTGGTACAAAGTGCGCCAGAGCACCTCGGTACGTGCGCAATGCCTCTGGTACACCATGCCCCAGAGCACTTCGGTGCCACATGCGCCAAGAGCACTCTGGTACACGTGCGCCAAAGAGCACTTCGGTACCATGCGCCAAAGGCACTTCGGTACACATGCACCCAAGATTCGGGACATCTGCGCCCAAAGACACTTCGGTACATGAAGTCAAAACATTTCGGTGCACATGCACCCAAGCACTTCGGTACACATGCGCAAGAGGCCTTCCGGTACATGCGCAGAGCACTTTGGTATAAGTGAACAAAGAGCACCTCGGTACACGATGCGCCAATGCGCTCTGGTACCATGCACCGAGGACTTCGTTACAAGTGCGCAAAAGACACCTCGGTACACATGCGCAAAACACTTCGGTACACATGCCCAAAACACTCTGGTACGTGCACACCAAGAGCATTTCGGTACTCATGCACCCAAGAGCCTTCGGTCACATGCGCAAGATCACATGGGTACATATGCGCCCAAGCGCTCTGGTACCGTGCAAACAAAGAGCATTCGGTACATGCACCGAAGATCACTCCTGAGCCGCAGGCACTTCGGTACATGCACCCAAGCGCACTCTGGTGCACGTGCAAACAAAGACACCTCGGTACCACGTGCGCAATCACTCTTACAATGCGCAAGAGGACTTCGGTTACATTACGCAAAAGTGCGCAGACGCATGTACCGACTTCGGTACGACCAAGACGCTCTAGTCCACGATGCGCAGAGCACTTCGGTACATGCACCAGAGCCTTCAGTACACATGCACCCAAAGGCACTTCAGTACACATGCGCAGAACACTTCGTTACATGTGCACAAAAAACTTCAATACATGCGCAAAGTCTTCGGTACATGCACCCAAGAGACTTCGGTACGTGCCAAAGAACACTTCGGTACACGTGCGCCGATGAGCACTTCGTTACATGCGCATAAGAGCCTTCGGTACAATGCGCAAGACCTTCGTTAAACATGCCCAAGAACACTCTGGTACACATGCACCAAGAGTACTTCGGGTATGCGTGCCCAAGACCACTTCGGTACACATGCACCCGAAACACTTCGGTACGTGCACCAAAAACGCAGATTACACGTGCGCAAATGCACCTGTCACATGCACCAAGGCATTTCGGTACACATGCGCAAGAGCACTTCGGTACCGATGCGCAGAGCCCCTCGGTACCACGTGCGCAATGCGCCTGGTACACATGCACCGAGCACTTCGTACACAGGAACCAAGGCAATTCGGTACGATGCACCCAAGAGCACCTCGGTACACGATGCGCAAAAGCATTTCGGTACACATGCGCCCAAAGGCACTTCAGTACATTTTCACCCAAGAAAAATTCCGTACACATGTGCCAAGAGCATTCGGTACATGTGCCAAAGACACCTCGAGCACACGATGCACCAAGAGCACTTCCAGTACACGTACATCAGAAAGAACGTTAGTACACATGCGCAAGAGGACTTCAGGCACAAGTGCACAGAGCACCTCGGTACACATCGCCGCCAGGCTCTTCGGTACACATGCACCCAAGCACTCCGAACGCGTGCACCAAGGCATTTCGTTGCTCATGCAAGAGCACTTCGGTACACATGCCCAAAGAGCACTTCGGTATATATGCGCAAAGCGCACTCTGGTACGCGTGACCCAAGAGCACTTCGGTATGCACATGCGCAGGAGCACGGTACGTGCCAGAACACTTCGGTACACATGCGCAGAGCACTCTGGTACGATGCGCAAAAGCACTTCAGTGCAATGCGCAAGAACGCTTCGGTACACATGCGTCAAGACACTTCAGTCACATACACAGAGCACTTCGGTACGTATGTGCCTAAAACACTTCAATACATGTGCGCAAGAAATAACGGTACACATGCACCCAAAGGGACCGGTTACACCCAAGAACCTTCGGTACACGTGCACCAAAAGCGCTTCGGTAGCAATGCGCAAAGTATTTCGGTATAGATGCGCCCAAGACACTTCGGTACATGCGCCCAACAGCAATTCGGTACCGCATGCATCCAAGACACCTCCGACACCACGTGCGCAATACACTCCTGGTACACAAAGCACCAAGAGCACTTCAATACATGTGCCGCAAAAGCACAATGGTACCACATGCACCAAGAGAACTCCAGTACGCTTGCACACCAAGAGATTCGGTACCTGCGCAGGCGTCGATACACATGAGCCAAGAGCATTCGTTACACATGCCAGAACACTTCGTTGCACATGCACCCAAAACGACTTCGGTACAATGCCAAAACGCTGAACCAAGTGAACAAAAGAACGCAACGATTACACGTGCACAATCACTCTGATACACAAATGCACCGGGACGGTACAAGTGCACCCAAGAGCACCTCGGTACACATGCACCAGGCACTTCGGTACACATGCACAGACATCTGGTAAACGATTCACACCAAAACATTTCGGTACTCATGCACCCAAAAGCACTTCGGTACATCACCGGATCACTTCAGTACATATGCACCAAAGCGCACTCTGGTAAACGATGCACCAAAGAGCACTTCGGTACACATGCACCGAAGATCACTCTGGTACCGATGCCACCGACACTCCGGTATACAATACGCAAAAGAGTGCTGGTATGTGCGCCCAAGAACGCTTCGGTACATGCGCCAAGAGCACTCTGGTCACGTGCGCCAAAGGCACTTCAGTACAGCGCAGAACACTTCAGTACACATGCGCAAGAGCACTTCGATTTTATGTGCACAAAACACTTCAATACATGTGCGCAAAGTGCTTCGGTACACATGCCAGAAGACTTCGGTACGTGCGCAGAACTCCGTTACGATGCACCAAACACTTCGGTAAACATGCACAAAATATTTCGGTATAGATTCACCGAAAAACGCCCGATTACCCAATGCGCCAACAGCAATGGTATGTGCATCAAGTCACCTCGGAATTCGATAGACAAATGCACTCGGTACACAAACGCCAAAACACTTCAATACATGTGCGCAGAGCACTATGTTACCACATGCACCAAGAACTCCAGTACCGTGCACACCAAACCTGTTTGGTACAAGTGCGCCAAAAAGCACCCTCGGTACACGATGCACAATGCACTCGGGATACATGCACCAAGACACTCGCGGTACACATGCGCAAGAGCACTCTGGTACACGTGCGCAAGAGCACTTCGGTACACGTGCACCCAAGGCGCACAGGGCGATGCGCAAAACACTTCGGTTACACCGATGCGCAAAACACTTCGGTACACGTTCGCAAAGGTATTTCGGTGCAGAAGCACTCAAAACCTTCGGTACACATGCACCCAGCAACACTTCTTTGCCGATGCGCAGAGCACCTCGGTACGTGCGCAATGCACTCTGGTACACATGCACCCAAAACACTTCAATTACCTGCAACCAAGAGCACTTCGGTACACATGCACCGAGAGCACTTCGGTACACATGCACCCAAGAACACTTCGGTACACATGCGCAAGAACACTTCGGTACCCGCATGAACCTAGAGCATTCCGAACCATGCCCCAAAACACTCAATTGCCACGTGCGCCAAAACACTCATTACACATGCCAAAACACTCTAATTACCACGATTGCCAAGACGCACCGGTACATGCGCCGAGCACTTCTTTACAAGTGCCAGAGCACTCCTGGTACACATACACCGAACACTTCGGTACACATGCGCAAAACACCTTACCCATACACCCAAAAATTCGGTACACATGCGCAAACATTTCGATTACCCGTCGGCGATGAACACTTCAGTACGATGCCCAGAAACGACCTGCAATGCACGCAAAACGCTGTTACAATGCGCCCAAGAACGCTCCTGGTACACATGCGCCCAAGAGTGCTTCGGTCGTGCGCAAAACACTTCGGTACAAGTGCCAAAACTCTCTGGTACCATGCACCAGAAACGCCTATGAGCCCAAAACAATTCAGTACACACCTGCACCCAAGCGCACCCATTACACGTGCACCCAACAATTCATTTACCACATGCACCCAAAACGCTTCAGTACACATGCCAAAAGAGTACTTCAGTACTTGCCCAAAATTCGGTGCCCTTACCTAAGCGCACTTCGGTACACAGGATCCAAGAGCATTTCATTTACATGCACAAAGACGCCACGGTACACATGCACCCAAAACGCCAGGTACAATGCACCAAAACACTTCCGGTACACTTGCAACGAAAATTCAGTACACATGCCCCACATTTCGGTACACATGCACCCAAAGAGCACCTCGGTACCACGTGCACCCAATGCACTCTGGTACACATGCACAGACACTCCTGTACACAGGCGCAATAGCAATTCGGTACACGTGCACCCAAAGAGCACCTCGATACACGATGCACAAAACCATTCGGTACACATCGCCAGACGCTTCAGTCACTTTCACTAAGAAAATTCGGTACACATGTGCCAACACTTTCGATCGCCGCAAACCAGAGAACTCTGTGAATTACACATCGCACCAAAGCATTTCGATGCGCATGCGCAAAAACACAGATTACACATGCACCCAAAAGGCACTTCAATTACTTGCGCAGAAGAATTCGGTACATGCACCCAGAGCATTTCGGTGCACATGCACCCAAGAGCACCTCGGTACTGCGTGCCAAGAACACTCTGGTACACGCGTGCACAAAAAACGTTGGTACACATGCACCCAAGAACACTTTGGTACACATGTGCCAGAGCGCTCCATTAACTTGCGCCGAGCACTTCGGTACATATGCGCAAACACTCTGGTACGCGTGCGCAAAAACACTTCAGTGCACATGCGCCAGAGCACTTCGTTACACGTGCACAATGGAACCTTCAATACATGTCCCGAAGGTCGCCTCGTTACGCATGCACAGAGCACTTCGGTACCACGTGCACCAAAAGAACGCCGGTCTGCGTCCACCAAGACCACTTCGGTAAACATGCACCCAAGAATATTTCGGTACAGATGCACCCAAGAGCACTTCGGTACATGCACCCAACAACATCGTACCGCGTAAATCCAAGAAACACCGGCACCAAGGCACTTCGGTACACGTTCACCCAAGAGTATTTCGGTACAGATGCCCAAAAACACTTCGGTACACATGCACCCAACAGCACTTCGGTACACGTGCGCCCAGAGCACCTCGATACGTGCACCGTCGGTACACATGTGCAAGAACACTTCGGTACACATGCACCCAAGAGCACTTCGGTACACATGGACCCTAGAGCATTCGGAAAACATGCGCAAAAACACGGTACCAGATGCGCAAGAACGCCGGTGCACATGCGCAGGCACTCTAAGTACCCACGATGTACCCAAGAGCAACCTGAACACATGCCGAAGGCACTTCGGTACAAGTGCCCAAGAAACGCTCTGGTTACCGCATGCGCGAAATTCGGTACCCGCATGCACCAGAGCACTTCGGTACATTTACACCCAAATTCTGTACACATGTACCCAAAAGCATTTCGACACCGCGTTCGAACAGATGAGCACTTCGGTACGATGCGCCGAAGAGCACTTCGGTACACGATAACCGCAGACGCCTATTTACACATGCGCCCAAGAGCACTCTGGTACATGCGCAAAGTGCTTCGGTACAGCGTGCGCAAAACGCCAGTTAAGTGCGCAGGCACTCCTGGTACACATGCGCCAGAGCTATTCAATACCCCAGACACAAGAGCAATTCGGTCACACCTGCGCAAAGCGCACTTCGGTACACGATGCACCCAAACGCATTTCGGTACACATGCACCCAAAGAGCACTTCAGTACACATGCGCAGAGTGCTTCAGTACACTTGAACCCAGAGTCGATTACTTGCACCCAAGCGCCTTCGGTACACACCGTCAAAGGCATTTCGGTACACATGCCAGAGCACTTCGGTACACGTACCCAAAAGACCATCGGTACACATGCGCAGAGCACTTCGGTACACATGCACCCAAAAGAACTAGGTAAACAGCCACCCAAAACATTAATTACACATACCCAAACACCTCGATACACATCCAAAAGACACTCTGGTACGACGCACCCAAGAACATTTCTATCATGCACAAAAGAACGCCGGTGCACATGCGCCAAGACACTCGCCACCTTGCACCAAAACGCTTCGGTACATATCCCAAGAGCCTCCGGTCCACGAAATCCAAAACCCTTCAGTCCACACATGCACCCAAAGAACGCTGATTGCGATGCACAAGAAACACTTCAATACAGCACCCAAAACGCTTGATTTCATGAACCAAGAACACCTCGGTACCGTACGCAAACACTTCCGGTACCATGCACCAAGAACTCCGGTAAACATGCGCAGAATAATTCGGTACAACATGCCCAAAGATCACTTCGGTACACATGCACCAACAACACTTCATTACATCCAGAACGCCGGCCTACCATGCGCAAAGCCACTTCGGTACACGTTCACCCAAACACTTCGGTACACGATGCACCCAAAAACGCCGGTACACATGCACCCAGCACTTCGGTGCACGTGCACCGGAAGGCACCTCGGTACACGATGCCATGCGCTCTGGTACATGCGCAAGAACCTTCGGTACCTGCCCAATAAGGAACGATTCGGCGGTACCATGCACCCAAAGAACACTCCAGTACACATGCCCAAAGAGCTTCATACACATGCGCCAACAATTCGGTACACAATGCGCCCAAGAACATTTCGGTACACATGCACAACCTCCAGTACCACACCCAAGGCACTTCGAGACACATGCACCCAAGACACTTTCGTGCACATGCCGACGCTTCGGTCCAATACCACCAAGAACACTCAGTACACATGCGCAAAACACTTCAGTAAACATGCACCCAAACGCTTCGGTACAAATACCAAGACGCTCCGATGCACATGCCAGACGCGGTAAACATGCGCCAGGCACTTCCGACCCACATGCGCAACAACAGATTCGGTGCATCCAAGAGCACCTCGGCACACGTGCACCAAATGCGCTCCAGTGGCACCTTCATAAAAGAGCCTTCGTTACACATGCACCCAAGAGCACTCCGGTACATGCGCAAGGCACTTCAATACACGCGTGCGCCGACACTCCATTCCCAAGAGCGCCCAAAAACATTCAGGTACCATGCACCGCACTTGGTGCGTGCGCAAAACCCTTCGGTACACATGCGCAGAGCACTCCGATACATGCACCAAACACTTCAGTACATGCAGGCGCGCCAAAAAAGTTCTGTACACATGCACCCAAGAGCACTTCAGTACACATGCACCCAAAGCACTTCTTTACATGCGCCAAGAGCATAGTACCGCTCACCAAGACTTCCGTACACGCCAGAGCATTTCGGTACAGAAATCGAAAAGCACTTCGGTACACATGCACCAAACAACTCCGAATTTCATGCGCCCAAGAGCCTCTGGTCCACATGCCCAAGAGCACTTCAGTGCCGCATGCACAAGAACACTTCGGTACACCATCTCAAAAGAACACTCAATACATGTCCACCAAGAACGCTTCGATACACATGCACAAGAGCACTTCGGTACACATCAACAAAAACACCTCGGTACAATGCACCGAACACCCCGGTAAAAATACGCAGAACACTTCGGTACACATGCACCCAACAGAACAATTCGGTACACATGCGCAGAACACTCCGGCACCACGTACACCAAAGAACTCAGTTACACAAACGCAAGAGCACTTCGGTACGATGCACCCAAAAGAACATCGGTACCACATGACCCAAAGACTCCGTTATCAACGCAAGAGCACCTCGGTACAAAGTGCGCCAAAGGCCCCTCGGTACACGTGCACCAGAGCTCTGGTACGTACCCAGAGCACTTCGATACACATGCACCCAAAAACGCTCGGTACACATGCGCAAGACCACTTCAGTACACCGCACCCAGAAAATTCGGTACACATGCACCCAGCACTTCGATACACGCGCAAGAACCAATTCCCACATGCCCCAAAACGCTCCGTTACACATGAACCCAAAGCATTCGGTGCGTACCAAGACCACTTCAGTACACGAATGCACCCAAATGCACTCCCCGGTACACATGCGCCAAGAGCACTTCTGTACACGAGCACCCAAAACGCCAACCTTCACCACCCATTACCCACGTTCACCAAAGTATTCGGTACAGATGCACCCAAAAAGCTACGTTCACATGCACCCCAACAGCTCTGGTACATGCGCCCAGAGCGCCCACTACGCAGCACAGAAAACTCGGTACCACATGCGCAAGAACACTTCAGTGCCTGTGCAACCAAGAACACCGGTGCCACAATGCACCCAGAGCACTCTAGTACACGTGCACAGAGCACTTCAGTACATGCACCGAGCACTTCGGTACCACATGCACCCAAGAACACTTCGGTACACATGCGCAGAGCACTTCGGTACACATGCCCCAACAGCATTTCGGAACACATGCACCCAAGAGCACTTTGGTACCGTAACCAAGAGCACTTCGGTACACATGCACCCAAGGGCACTAGTACACATGCACCCAAGAACACTCTGAATACCGATGCGCCCAAAAGACGCTGGTACACATGCGCCGAACACTATTACACAGGCCCAAAGAGCAATTCGTACGCCTGCGCCAAAGCTGACTCGGTACCGTGCGCAAGAAGCATTTCGGTACCGCATGCGCACGAGAGCACTCTAGTACACATGCACCAAGAGCACTTCCGGTACACATGCGCCAGAGCACTCTGGTACACATGCACACAAGAGCATTTCGGTCATGCACCCAAAAGGTATAGGTACACATGCGCAAAGAACATTTCGTACACACGTAAATCGAAGAACGCGGTACACATGCACCAGAGGACTTCGATACAAGTGCACCCAAGAGCACCTCGGTACACATGCACCAGAGCACTTCGGTACACATGCACACAAGAGCACTCTGGTACACATGCACACCAAGAGCATTTCGGTACACATGCACCCTAGAGCACCTCGGTACACGTGCGCAAGAGCACTCGGTACGTGCACCAGCAGATTCGGTACAAGTTACTCAAGAGCACCTCGGTACACGTGCGCAAATGCGCCTCTGGTACTACATGCGCAGAACCTTCAGTACTTAAAGAGCACTTCGACACATGCACCCAGAGCACTCTGGTACACGTGCCCAAAGGCACTTCAGTACATGCCCAAGAGCACTTCGGTACACATGCACCCAAGAGCACTTCGGTACACTTGCACCCAAGAGCACTCTGGTACACGTGCACCGAACACTTCAGTTCACATGCACCCAGAGCACTCTGGTGCACGTGCACCCAGACCACTCAGTACACATGCCCCAAGAGCACTTCGGTACACGTGCACCCAGAGCACTTCGGTACACATGCACCCAAGAGCAATTCGGTCACCTGCACCCAAGAGCACTTCGGTACACATGAGCCAAGAGCATTTCGGTACACATGCCCAAGAGCACTTCAGGACACATGCACCCAAGGCACTTCGTACACGTGCCCAGAGCACTTCGGTACGTGCGCCCAAGAGCACTTCGGTACGTTCACCCAAACACTTCGGTACACGTTCCAAAGTATTTCGGTACAGATGCACCCAAAAATACTTCGGTACATGCACCCAACAGCACTTCGGTACACGTGCACCCAGAGCACCACTCGGTACGTGCCAAATGCACTCTGGTACACATGCACAGAACACTTCAGTGCCTGTGCAACCAAGAGCACTTCGGTACACATGCACCCAGGAGCACTCTAGTACACGTGCACCCAAGAGCACTTCAGTACACATGCACCCAAGAGCACTTCGGTACACATGCACCCAAGAACACTTCGGTACACATGCACCCAAGAGCACTTCGGTACACATGCCCCAACAGCATTTCGGAACACATGCACCCAAGAGCACTTTGGTACGTGCACCCAAAAGCACTTCAGTACACATGCACCCAAGAGCACTTTGGTACACATGCACCCAAGAACACTCTAGTACACGTGCACCAAAGGCGCTTTGGTACATGCACCCGGAGCACTTCTGTACACAGGCCCAAGAGCAATTCTGTACACCTGCACCCAAAGCGCCAATTCGGTACGTGCACCCAAAAGCATTTCGTTACACATGCACCCGAGAGCACTCTGGTCACACATGCACACCAAGAGCACTTCGGTACACATGCACCCAAGAGCACTCTGGTACACATGCACACCAGAGCATTTCGGTACATGCACCCAAGAGCATAGGTACACATGCACCCAAGAGCATTTCGGTACACATGCATCGAAACGCTTCGGTACACATGCACCCAAGAGGACTTCGATACAAGTGCGCCCAAAACACCTCGGTACACATGCACCCAAGAGCACATCGGTACACACACCCCAAGAGCACTCTAACGTGCACCCAAGGCATTTCGGTACACATGCGCCTAGAGCACCTCGGTACGTGCACAGGCACTCTGGTACACGTGCACCCAAGGCATTTTGGTACAAGTGCACCCAAGAGCACCTCGGTACACATGCGCAAATGCACTCTGGTACACATGCCAAGAACACTTCAGTACCTGTGCCCAAGAGCACTTCGGTACACATGCACCCAAGAGCACTCTAGTACACGTGCACCCAGAGCACTTCAGTCACACATGCACCCAAGAGCACTTCGGTACATGCCAGGCACTTCGGTACTTGCACCCAAGAGCACTCTGGTACCGTGCACCCAAGAGCACTTCAGTTCACATGCACCCAAGAGCACTTCGGTACACATGCACCGAAGAGCACTTCGGCCTGGTACGCAAGTGCACTCTGGTACAATGCGCGAGAGCACTTCGGTACACGTGCACCCTAGGCACTTCGGTACACATGCCCAAGAGCACTCTGGTACACATGCACACCAGAGCATTTCGGTACGCATGCACCCAAGAGCGCAAGGTACATGCACCCAAGAGCACTAGTACGCACCCAAGAAGAATTCGGTACACATGCACCCAAGAGCATTTCGGTACATGCACCCTAAGAGCACCTCGGTACACACGTGCACCCAAGCACACTTCGGTCACACATGCCCAGGCACTTCGCACATGCACCCAAGTGCACTCTGGTACACCTGCACTTACGCTGGCTACACATGCACCCAAGAGCACTTCGGTACACGTGCACCGATGAGCACTTCGGTCACACGTGCACCTAAGAACTCTGGCACACATGCCAAGACACTTCGTTACACATTCACCCAAGAGCACTCTGGTACACATGCACCCAAGAGTACGTCGGTATGCGTGCACCAGACCACTTCGGTACACACATGCACCCAAGAGCACTTCGGTACACGTGCACCAAGCGGGGCATGTGCCCCAAGTGCACTTCGGCACACATACCCAAGAGCATTTCGTACACATGCACCCAAGACCACTTCGGTACCGTGCGCAATGCACTCTGGTACACATGCCGGAGCACTTCTGTACCTGAGCACCGATTCGCGAGCAGTTAGAATACGTGCACCCAAAAGCATTTCGGTACACATGCACCCAAGAGCACTTCGGTACACTTGCTGAGCACTTCGTACATGCACCCAAGAGCACTTTCAGTACATGCACCCAAGAGCACTTCGGTACACATGCACCCAAGAGCACTCTCGTACACATGCACAAGAGCACTCTGGTGCATGCAAAACACTTCGTGTACATGCCCAAGAACTTTGGTACACATGCACCCAAAGCACTTCCGTACACTTGCACCCAAAACTATAGTACACTTTAAGAATGGTACATATGCACCCAAGAGCACTTCGGTACACATGCATAAGGCACTTCACTAACATGCCAGAAAGCACTTTGGTACACATGCCCAAGAGGACTTCGTTACCATGCCCAGGAGCCGCCTATTGCGAGCCCAGAGCTTCGGTACACATGCCCAACAGCAATTCGGGCTGCGTTCATCCAGAGCACCTGCGACACGTTACGCCGTGCACTCGGTGCACAAGCGCACAAGACACTGTACATGTGCACCCAAGAGCACTTCGGTACACATGCCCAAGAGCACTCAGTACACGTGCACACCAAGAGTACTTCAGTACTCCAGGTGCACTGCGATACACCTCACTTCAGTACTCATGCCAAAGTGCACCCAAGAGCACTTCGGTACACATGCCTCAAAACACTTCGTACATGCACCCAAGAGCACTTCGGGCACAATGCCCAAAGAGCACCTCGGTACGCACCCAATGCCTCTGGTACACATGCACCCAAAGTGCTTCGGTACACATGCCCAAAGAGCATAGTACGCCAAAACGGTACGCGCAAGAGCACTTCGGTACACGTGCCCAAAAGCACTTCGGTACACATGCCCAAGAGCACTTCGGTACACATGCACCCAAAACGCTTCGCTACGCACCCAAGAGCATTTCATTTACGTGCACCCAAGAGCACTTCGGTACACGTGCACCAAGAGCATTTCGGTACACATGCACCCAAGAGCACTTCGGTACACATGCCCAACAACACTTCGGTACACATGCACCCAGAGCTCTTCGGTACACATGCACCAGAGCACTTCGGTGCAAGTGCGCAACTAGCACATGCCCAAGAGCACTTCGGTACATGCACCCAAGAGCACTCTGGTAGCGTACCCAAGAGCATTTCGGTACCATGCACCAAGAGCACTTCGGTACACATGCACCCAAAACCTTCCGGTACAAGTGCACCCAAGAACTTGCTCTGGTACATGCGCCCAAAACACTTCGGTACATGTGCCAGAGCACTTCGGTACACATGCACAGAAACTCTGGTACGTGCCCAAGAGCACTTCGGTTCACATCCACCCAACAGCAATTCGGTACACATGCACCCAAGAGTACTTCGGTACACATGCACCCAAGAGCACTTCGGTACACATGCACCCAAGATCACTCTGGTACACGTGCACCCAAGAGTAGAGACGGCTGGTAAGCAGAGGTCCTCTTTCTTTATACACCTCGGCTGGGATTTCATCAGACCCTGAAGCTTTATTATTCTTCATCTGTTTGATGGTAGTAGCTTCCTCATCCAGGGATGAAGGATACCTGAGGTGGGTCAGCCTTGGATGCTGAGGTACCTGCTGTGTAGTCAGGACAACCACATCGCTGTTTCAGTTAAGCATTGTATGGTAGTGTGTGAGATCTCTAATAACTCGTAACATTGTATCACAGCTGGATTATTGTTATCTCGTTTCTGAGTGACAGCAAGGTAGTAGTAGTAGTAGTAGTAGTAGTGACAAGTTGCAGCATCTATTGCTGCAAATACCTGAGAATTTGAAAAAAAAGTAGCTATAGCGCAGGTGGTGGGCGCCTCGAACTGGTTAATTACGTTACCGATAAGGGCAAATGGTTTCAGTCTCCATAAACAAGTATTAACAGATGCCATTGCTCTAAGGTACGGTTGGCCAGTAGAAGGTTCGCCCTCCCAATGCGTGTGTGGCTCTTCCAGTGACGTCGATCGCGCCATGGTGTGTAAGAATGGGGGGGCTTCATATGCATGAGGCATGACGAAGTAAGGGACCTCACAGCAAATATGTTGAAGGAAATCTGCCGGATGTCATGGAAGAACCGACCCTCCTACCTTTGGACGGTGAGATGTTCCAACATAGGACTTCAAACACATCTAACGAAGCCCGTGTTGACGTCAGTGCTCGAGAATTCTGGATGCGGGGACAGCGAGCTTTCTTCGACATCAGGATTTTTTATCCCATGGCCGCATGTTACTGTAACCTAGCTCTCGATGCTGCACACAGGAGGAACGAGAACGACAAGATAAGGGCATATGGGGAAAGAGTTCAAAACATTGATCAAGGCAGCTTCACTCCACTAGTGTTCACAACCTCTGGTGGGATGGGACCAAGTGCAAGATGTTTCTATGCCAGACTCGCGGAGGTGATCTCCAAACAGAAGCAGCAGCCCAGAAGTTATGTTACAGCCTGGATGAGATGTCGACTGTCGTTCTCTCTCCTTCGGTCGGCTTTGCTCTGCCTCAGGGAACGAGAGCTTCTGCCCCAATGCCGACAACAGCTGCAGATATTGACTGAATTCCTCATAGATCTGCGTCTCAACTAATTCAACACAGATAGGATAGCTACTTATGTATTAGGATATTTAATATTAAGGTAAAAAAATGCGGCGAAGGTGTGGCTATTGGGGGAGGCTGGAGGCCACGTTAAAAAAAAAAAAAATAATGTAGTATTAGTAGTAGTATGATGGTAGTGCTCCTTCCAGTGCTGAAGGATGCATTCTTTGTCTTTAATTACTGAATTACCATCGGATTAGTGGAATGGGCCTGTTTCACGAGTGTTTGACCCATAAAATGTTTTAGTGTAATTGAAAAATTCGCACATTTGGTATTGATCTGATTTTTTTTGCATTTCACATGATTTAATTTTAAACCAGTCGTTCTTTAGATAGTTAAGTTCTCGCTGGGCTGCTGCTTTTTTCTTGGGGAAGGTATCAGCTTTGGTCAGAGACTAAGGGTTGTTCTGCCAGTCAGTTAAAGTAGCACATTTGTCATCGACGAGTACATTGATTTCAGGGTCGTTTTCATCAAATCGGTCCTGGTGTATTCTTTCGATCTGGCCGAGGGTCTCTCTGCTGGGGTTTTCATGACAGTGTCGAGAATATCCCATTTGGCACTGGGATTTGGGTTGTTTGTTGTCGGGTTGTTTATCTGCACATGTTCGAGCTACTCTCTGAAAGCAAGTGCTACCGCTGGATCCCCCAGACGCTTAGTGTTAAAACCTCTTCTGGAAGCTTGTTGCCTTTGCCGTTTTGGGGCGATGCGAAATGAGAGCTTGGCCCTAACGAGCCGATGATCAGTGTTGCAGTGGTCTGAGCCACGCATGGTTCGGCTGATGAGGACATCTCGGCAATCTCTTTCTCTGACAATGATGTAGTCAATGAGGTGCCAGTGTTTTGATCGTGAGTGTTGTCACGAACCCTTGAACTTGTCGGCCTGCCTAGACAAGGTATTGGTGATAGTGAGGTGCTGTGCAGAACACTTGTTGAGGAGGATAGGCCTTTGGGATTACACTTGCCTAGTCCATTTCTTCCTATGATTCCCTGGCAAATGTCAGCTTCTCTGCGAACTCTGGCAGTGAAGTCACCTAGGAACACAACCTTATCTCTAGGGAGAGAGTTTAGCACTGTCAAGGTCGGTATAAAAAGCCTCATTAATGTCATCCTCTGCATCCAATGTTGGAGCATATGCACTGATGAAGAAAGCATGACGTGAGTGATTCAGTGGGACTCTGAGCGTCATGAGGCTCTCGTTGACCCCAACAGTTATTTCAGTTTGCCTTTGTAGGATGCATTGGCGGATGGCAAAGCCAACTCTATAAATGCGGTTTCTCTCAGCAGCAGGCTTATCCTTACAGAAGAAAGTATAACCAGACCCTTGTTTGGGAGCTGGGACTCACTAATGGCAGCTATATCGGTGTTATACCTAGCCAGTTCTTTTGCCACAAGGGCGGTTTTTCTTTTAGGGTGCTCATTTATGCCAGCATCCTGAAGGGTCATGACATTCCATGCAGCGACCGTAAGAGGTTTTATAGTTTGTTTTTGTTTTGATCTCTGATTATGTTTGTGTTTTGGACCGCATAAGGATGACCTTACTGGGTGCGGTTGCCCAGTCAGGTTGGTTCTTTAAGCAGACTATGTTTAGGGCACCTTTTCTAGTTTTCTCCCCATGTGGGGTGAGCGGAGTGGTTCCTCGGAAGGGCTGCTTAGTCGCACAGACAGGACCAGAGTGCACTGCTCCCTAGATCCCAGTGCATAAACGACCATCTTATCTATGCCGCCCATGTGCAGAGTTATGACTAGAGACTCCAGGCAGTCATCTCTGCCTTTCCCGTCACCACTCGTCCGTCGCCATATGACTTTTGGGGGTATAGGGGTTTTGATGATTATGAGCAGTATGATGAGCTGGATGATGGCTGCACGCGAGTTTATTTATGTGGTGAGGCAGGAGCGCAGGCTGCAACCACTTATTTTGGCAACGACTGGGGAGAAGGAGAGTTGCAATGGATTGCCGATAGCCCAGTTTGTTGGATTTCGCCTTAAAGCATGTCCATCATGCATTGCCTGGGTTCTAAGTGGGTAAAGTCAAACGTTAGTGTATCCCTGCCTTGGGTTCTAAGTGTGTGCACGCGCCATTAGTTTGATGAATGAAATAATTATTGTTACATTTCATCACTTTATGAAATATACCAAAAAGATAAATAACGATAAAACGGAATAGCCTTGACTGATATACTCCTATGGTAGATGACTAAGGTGCAACGATGGAACTCACCAACTAAACGAATTATTTTCTTACTATTAATGAGAACTTAAGTGTTACTTCTCGGTAATGGGAAGATATTTGCTTCTATACTCTTAGGGAAGGGAGATGTGATAAATACGACCACACAACTGTACTATTACAGTATATAACACTTGTTCTAATTAACAGGTAACAACTCTGGTAATCTATTGGTCTTTTTCTGTATTACTGTTTAAACCTTCACCCGTTACTCGCACTTCTCTCCCTCACCTGATGCTACTATCACTTTCTCCCTAACCAACAACCTCTCGCTCTTCTCCCTCACCAACCACCTCTCGCCCTTCTCCCTCATCACCTCATCTCTCTCCTTTCCCTCACCTAATGCAATACTCTCACTCCCTTCCATCATCAGCTGCTCTCATTAATCTCCCTCATCACCACTAACACCCCTCACCACCTCCCTGACCCTCATCACTAACTACCCCTTCTTCTAATTAACTTACCTCACCAGCTTCACTCACCAACCCATGTCATCAACAACTGCTGAACTCAGTGTGCACCATTACAACACACCAAGCGTTCCCTCACCATCACCGCCCAGCCTTGTCTATGTGTGGGTGTCTGTGTCCATCGTCAATATTTATAAGAACAAGGGAGACCGGTCAGACTGTGGTAGCTACTGTGGGATCTCGCTGCTGTCCGTCGCTGGCAAGATTATCTCCCGATTCCTCCCAAACAGACTTCTTCCTGTGGCCTTAGACCATCACGTGGTACCACTGATATGATCTCTGCTGCCCGCCAGATACAGGAAAAGTGCAGAGAACAGCATCGTGACTAATTTGTACATGGTCTTCTTCGACCTTACTTAGGCCTTCGACTTGGTCAATAGGGAAGCCCTCTGATGGACAGTCAGTCGTTTTGGCTGCCCACTAAAATTCATCGCCAATGTGAGGCAACTCCACGATGGCATGACCGGCAGTGTTCCTGCACAATGTCACTCAGTCTGAGTTCTTCCCCATCCAAACGGAGCTAAAACAAGAATGTTTAGTGGCACAACTCTCGTTTCCAGTTTCCAGCATTCTTGCTGACACCAACCACTTTGAACTGGCCAATGGCTATGTTACCTACATGGCCGACGTTAGAATGCCAAACCAGCTACTTTACAATCACTTAACGAGTAGTAAACGTAGCACTGGCAGACAACGGAAAAGGTATAAGGAGTCTTAAAAAAACCCTGAAAAAGTGCCAAATCGACCCCTCACCTGGGGAACAATTACTCAGCATCATAACGCTTGGAGGAGCACCACACTAGAAGGTGTTAATACTTTCGAGTTAATCCGACTGCATACTTAGGCAGACAAGCTCATCGCATTCCTCTCACTCTTCTCCCTCGCCAGCTCATCTCGTTCTTCTCCCTCACCAGCTCAACTCACTCTTCTCCCTCACCAGCTCCTCTCACTCTTCTCCCTCACCAGCTCAACTCATTCTTCTCCCTCACCAGCTGCTCTCACTCTTCTCCCTCGCCAGCTCATCTCACTCTTCTCTCTCGCCAGCTCACTCACTCTTCTCCCTCACCAGCTCAACTCACTCTTCTCCCTCACCAGCTCCTCTCACTCTTCTCCCTCGCCAGCTCAACTCACTCTTCTCCCTCACCAGCTCAACTCACTCTTCTCCCTCACCAGCTCCTCTCACTCTTCTCCCTCACCAGCTCAACTCATTCTTCTCCCTCACCAGCTGCTCTCACTCTTCTCCCTCGCCAGCTCATCTCACTCTTCTCTCTCGCCAGCTCATCTCACTCTTCTCCTCGCCAGCCCATCTCACTCTTCTCCCTCACCAGCTCCTCTCCTCTTCTCCCTCACCAGCTCCTCTCACTCTTCTCCCTCACCAGCTCCTCTCACTCTTCTCCCTTACCAGCTCATCTCACTCATCTCCCTCACCAGCTCCTCTCACTCATCTCCTTCACCAGCTCCTCTCACTCCTCTCCTTCACCAGCTCATCTCACTCATCTCCCTCACCAGCTCCTCTCACTCTTCTCCCTCACCAGCTCATCTCACTCCTCTCCCTCACCAGCTCCTCTTCCTCATCTGTGTGTGTGTGTGTGCTTACATACTCTTAGCTCAAGTCAATTACCTCCACCAGGTAATCCTCTTAGCTGCATCACGGTAAGAGCATTAATGTAAGGCAGATTAAGCTCGCCTCCCCGTTCTGGCAACACTGTATAAAAAAGTTACCTTTATACCCATTACTTACCTCCAACACCTGTATTATTAACTCTACCCATCATTTTCCTTTACCATGTGGCTACTCTTACTTCTTCTTGCTATGGATTTTTGCAGTGAAAGGTTAAGCGTCCATTCTATAGGCTGTCTGTGTTGTAAATCCTTATCAACATTCTACACTGAGTCACATTCATGAACTAATCGTCTACGAAAAGTTACAAATCTAAACTAATTTTCTGTGAAACATTATAAAGCTAATATTAGTGTTTATTTTACCTTACGATATCAAGCAAAGAGTTTTGGAAAGATAAAAAAAACTAAGATGTCATTTATGAGACATTATGACCCTCACCTAACCTAACCTAACCTAACCTAACCTAACCTAACCTAACCTAACCTAACCTAACCTAACCTAACCTAAGCTAAACTAAGCTAAGCTAAGCTAAAACATATAGGAAATACAAATTACGTTACCAAAAACTTTAGTAATGTAAACAAAAATAAAAATGTAATTGCAACAAAATTATTAAGACATAATTCTACCTCAAGAATCTGCCGTGGAAAAACTCGTGATGGAAGTTTTGGAGCAGTAAGCGGCCTTCAGTCTTTACTCCCTTCACTGTGACCCATTTTCTTTCTCTCTGCTCACTCTACAGCTTCCCTCCCCTTCACCATCACGACCAGAATCACCCTCCTTCTCCTCCTACTTCTCCTCCTCCTGCTCTTAATCCTCCTCCTACTTCTCCTCATCCGCTTCCTACTTCTACTTCTCGTATTCATCCTCCTCCTCCTCCGCCTACTTCTCCTCCTCCTATTCCTCCTCCTCATCTTCCTCCCGCTCTTAATTCTCCGCCTACCTCTTCTCATCCACTTCCCACTTCTACTTCTTCTCCTCTTCCTCCTATTTATCCTCCTTTTCTTCCTCCTTCTCTTCCTCCTTCTTCCTCCTCTTCCATCACTATCTCTACCGACGTTCTCTCTCATCACCGTTCTTTATCGTGTCTTTACCCCTACACCCACCCCTCTTACAGACCCTGCCCCATTACCGCCATCAACTACTGTCATCTTTAGTGGTTTTCTTACATCATAACTGTACCTCCTCAAGTGTTATTCCTCTATTACCATCTACTACAATCCTCTCTACTAGTATTAATCCTCCTTGCCTCTTTATTATTTACGTCTAGTGTTATTCCTTTAGTTTCATCTCCCTCAATCATCACTAGTATCTATTGCAGGATGTGCAGTTTAGCAGTGCCCTGCAGCCCGGTATTTTTTCACGTCCTTGTGCCTGGCACTTGCCCGGCTGACAAGATATTTTGAGGTCAATACCTAGACGGTAATTTGTCAGGTACTGAGTGACCCCCACCTCCTTGTACAATACGTGTGTACAATTCGTGTTTAACCAGAGAGGTCATTTGCAGAGAACCAAGAATAGTGACATATGCCAGGTGCAGGCTATTTACCTCTACATTAAGCCGCCAACCTGCCTCTAGTCATTTAATCAAATTGTCAACATTTCAAAGGAGCCTCCATGCTGACATGCTGTAGATGTGAAGTGACAGGAGTTATGACCTCACATGACATGTGTTACCGCCACTGACACCACATTATAGGAGGAGGAGGAGTGGTAGTTAGGGCAAGTGTTCATAGGTGGCGCGTACGTCTCCCTGTAGGTGTGAGGTAAGGTGACAGACAGACACCAGACACCATTTAGCCAGACACAAGTGAGCCGTGAGTTGGTAAACGCAATCAATATGAATGTTTTAATATGTTTATTTAACTTTTCCCATAGAAAAACGAGCAAGAAAATTTCCTCGAAAAATTTGTCAGGGTAATTAAAACAAATGTTCGGGCAAGTAAATATCAAGAGCAACTTACTCGGGACACGTAAATGGTCTACATATTCTGCAAATCCTGGTCTATCATCACCATCTACCACTATCCTTCACTATCACGTGTCATCACTACCATTATCATCCTCTCTACTTACCTCACCTGTACATCCATCATTATCTACAGTAACATAACGACTACCACTATCATCCTTTTTTATTAACCTAACTCGGACCTTTTTCACTATCTTCAACTACTACCACCATTATCATCCTCTTTGCTCGCCTCACCTGCACCTCCTTCACTATCTACAACTACTACCACCATTATCATCCTCTTTGCTCGCCTCACCTGCACCTCCTTCACTATCTACAACTACTACCACCATTATCATCCTCTTTGCTTGCCTCACCTGCACCTCCTTCACTATCTACAACTACTACCACCATTATCATCCTCTTTGCTCGCCTCACCTGCACCTCCTTCACTATCTACAACTACTACCACCATTATCATCCTCTTTGCTCGCCTCACCTGCGCCTCCTACACTCTCTACAACTACTACCACCATTATCATCCTCTTTGCTCGCCTCACCTGCACCTCCTTCACTCTCTACAACTACTACCACCATTATCATCCTCTTTGCTCGCCTCACCTGCACCTCCTTCACTCTCTACAACTACTACCACCATTATCATCCTCTATGCTAGCCTCACCTGCACCTCCTTCACTATCTTCAACTACTACCACCATTATCATCCTTTTTGTTCGCCTCACCTGCACCTCCTTCACTATCTACAACTACTACCACCATTATCATCCTTTTTGCTCGCCTCACCTGCACCTCCTTCTACAACTACACCATTATCATCCTCTTGCCTGCCCCACCTGCACCTCCTCTACTATCTCTCAACTACTACCACCTCATTATCATCCTTTTGCTCGGCTCCCCACCTGCACCTCCTTCACTCTTACAACTACTACCACCATTGTCATCCTCTTGCTCTGCCTCACCTGCACCCTCCTTCACTATCTTCAACTACTACCACCATTTCATCATCCTTTTACTTCAGCCCTCCCCACCTGCACCTCCTTCACTATCTTCAACTTACTACCACCTCATTATCATCCTTTGCTCGCCTCACCTGCACCTCCTTCACTATCTTCAACTACTACCACCATTATCATCCTGTTTGCTCGCCTCACCTGCACCTCCTTCACTATCTTCAACTACTACCACCATTATCATCCTCTTTGCTCGCCTCACCTGCACCTCCTTCACTCTCTACAACTACTACCACCATTATCACCCTCTTCGCTCGCCTTACTTGCACCTCCTTCACTCTCTACAACTACTACCACCATTATCATCCTCTATGCTAGCCTCACCTGCACCTCCTTCACTCTCTACAACTACTACCACCATTATCATCCTCTATGCTAGCCTCACCTGCACCTCCTTCACTCTCTACAACTACTACCACCATTATCACCTCAACCGCCAGCCTCTTGTTCTTAGCTGCGTCAGTCAACTTTATGAAGACAATCTTGAGGGAGGAAGTGAGTTACTGATTCCGTATGTGACTGAGTGACTGACCGAATATAACATAGGAACATAAGAACATAATAATAATATATATTAATTAGACATCTTCAAAATATCAAACTATGAAGCATAAACATACAAACAAGCATCTTTAAATATGTAACCAGGTGATTCATATATTCGTATATTTTTTGTTTTAATTATTGCTCTAGGATGGACAAGGGTGAGGGGGGGGGGGGAATGAACACCGTGACGAGAGAAAAACACATGTAAATAAGAGCAAATAACAGGATCAACAATATTACCAAGACTTAAGGCAACAGTAACTTGTTTGGCTCATACACGAAGAGCGCTCAAATAATCACCCGCCAATAGCTCGACAGAGATAGATAGACAGATAGATATTGGATTACGCAGTTCAATTCTGGTCACCGTATTACAGAATGGATATGGAATCCTTGGAAAGAATTCAGAGGAGAACGACAAGGTTAATCCCTGGCATTAAGAACCTTGAGTACAAAGACAAGTTAAAGCATCTTAATTTGCACTCCCTCGAGAGACGTAGAGTGAGGGGCGATATGATCGAGGTGTATAAATGGAAGTCAGGGCTAAGCAACGGGGACATTACAAAGGTACTCAAACTATCCAACCAGGAGCGAACTCGTAACAATAGTTTTAAATTAGACATTTAGATTTAGGCGCGAAATAGGTAAACACTGGTTTGGAAATTGAGTAGTGGACAAGTGGAACAAGTTACCAAATATCAACATTAACTCAAATACGCTGGATAACTTCAAACATAGGTTGGATGGATATATGAGCAATAGGGGTTGGGTGTAAATGGGACTGCCCAGTATGGGCCAATAGGCCCGCTGCATTTTCCTCCATTATTATGTTCTTATGTTCAGTGGTAGTACATTATCTTGCAAGCGTAGTGTTCTGGACTCGGTTTTCAGCCGTGAAGTGGAAGACTGTATTCCCCCCTTTTCATACCAGCTTCTGCACTCAGGTATAAATGAGCAAAATACACTATTAAGGGCGCGTGCTGATGGTAGATTGACATCCTGCTAATGAGGTAGAATAACCCAGGGTATTCGAACGGTTGGGCCACGGGCCATAACCCCCTGAAGATTGGGCCACGAGTTGTATGTAGGGTGGACATTTGGGCCATGGACCAACAATTTCCTGAATGTAAATTATAATCCCCTTAATACCCCCTAGAACCTCCCAGTCAGGAGCCTTCTGGTTAGGTTAGGTTCGGTGTATTATACAGTACGTACAATATTGAACATAAAATCTACCTCGGAATGGGAACCTATGGGTTAGAGGTTGTAAATTTACTTTTCTTTGACCCACGGGCCAAAAGTCCTGTCCAAAATATCCGGGGGTCGTGGCCCAAAAGTCTTACATCATAAACCTGGCCATCTAGCGTTATAAAAGGTAAAGGTTTGTATAATTGATAAAACCTATATGTATAATTAAGCTATTTACATAATAAAGCACAATCCTTGTTTTATAAAATGACAAATCATTAACTTTTCTACCACTCTGATATGATACAGTCTTGGAAGGTTCATCTCTTTAGTGACCTGTGAAATCTGAATGTTGACCAGCTGGTGTGTGAATCCGGCGTGAGTGAAATAGTCATGTGCTCCTCCTATCTATTTATATGTTGGGCTCAGAAAATGAAAAGCGAGCACAATGCGTTGTGTTTGTTTGGAAAATAATCAGAAGCGAGATTTTGCTATAGGTTAGGTTAGGTTGGATTGGGTTAGGTTAGGCTAGGTTGAATTGGGTTAGGTTAGGTTAGGTTAGCTTGGATTGGGTTAGGTTAATGTTAGGGTAAAATCTAAGGCTCAAAATTTCGCTTTCTGGTTATTTTGAAACAACCACATTGCGCTGTGGTCGCTATTCGGTTTCTGAGCCCAACATATATAAGATGAAGTGGCGTTGTAACTTTTATGTACCCTCCTCCTGGGAAGTTTTGGTGTATTGTTAATAATTGTAAAATATTTGCCTACGAGTTAAAAGACGAAACAACATATCGTAATATAAATACTTAATAGACTTGTGTAACCCACCTTCCATCCTCATCTAACCTAATTTAATCCTAAACAACCTAATCTAGCGGGCCACTAGTAACCTAACCTAACCTAACCTAACCATTAAACAATCCTTAATCTAACATAACGTAACCAAATAATTAGAAATGAGACCTTTATCTAATGGACCCCTCCTAACGGGCGGTAACCAAAATTAGGTGTTATTCTGAATGGGCCCCAATTCTAATGATTAAGTTAGATTGTGTTAGGTCTGTTAGAATTGACGTCCATATGATATATAACCATAATAATAATCACAAAGAAGTATCCACCAAGGCAGAAAATGTTCCAGAAAATCAAGAGAATTTACTCCGTCTCAGATACTGATACTAATAAGAGCAATATTGGAAAATGTGTTAAATCCCGAAGACACCTGGAGGAACTAAAATGAAATCAAACAAATCATTAAGAGGTATTTTACTACCACCCTTTAAGACGTGTGGGTCAACTTCACCAACATGATTCAAGACGTCCGGTCGAATTTCACCCAAATCTTTTCGTCTGCGTCATAATCACTTTGTGTCATTACGCGAGGTTGTGATTTTGTTGTGTTGCAATGTTTGTTTGTGTGTGTGTGTGTGTGTGACTCGACAAGTAACTCTGCTCCCACGAATTGTAACACTCAGGAAGCTGTTTCCTCCTACACGCTACGTAACACCCCGAGGTTCTACACTTACAACCCAACAACATCCGCCAACCAGAATACCCACACGCTAATATCACCTTCCAACTCCAAAACCCACACAACAACAACACCCACACAATAACAATACCCACACAATAACAACACGCACACACAACAACACCCCACAATAACAACACCCACAACAACAACAACACACCCACACAATAACAACACCCACACAATAACAACACCCACCCAAAAAGTGACACCAACACAACAACTCCACACAATAACAGCACCCAAACAATAACAACACCCACACAATAACAACACCCAACAAAAAGTGACACCAACACAACAACTCCCCACACACAACAACACGCACACAATAACAAATACCCACACAACAACACGCACACAACAACACCCACACAATAACAACACCCACACAATAACAACACGCACACAATAACAACGCACACAATAACAACACCCACACAATAACAACACCCACACAATAACAGCACCCACACAATAACAACCCACACAATAACAACACCCACACACAAAAGTGACACCAACACAACAACTCCCACACAATAACAACGCACACAATAACAACCCACACAAACAACCGCGCACAATAACCAACCCACACAATAACAACACCCACCAATAACAACACGCACACAATAACAACACCACACAACAACAACACCCACAATAACAGCACCACACAATAACAGCACCCACACAATAACAACACCCACACAATAACAGCACCCACAATAACAGCACCCGCACAATAACAATGCCCACACCAATAACAACTCCCACACAATAACAGCACCCACACAATAACAATACCCACACAATAAGCTCCACACAATAACAGCACCCACACAATAACAACCACACGTAACAACGCCCACACAATAACAACACCCACACAAATGACAACAACACAACAACTCCACACAATAACAACTCCACAACAATAACAGCACCCACAATAACAAGCCCACACAATAACAACACCCACACAAATAACAACGCCACACAATAACAACCCACACAACCAACAACAACTCCACACAATAACAACACCCACACAATAACAACCCCACACAATAACAACACCCACACAACAACACCCACACAATAACAACACCCACACAATAACAACCCCACACAATAACAGCACCCACACCATAACAACACCCACACAATAACAACACCCACACAATAACAACACCCACACAATAACAGCACCACACAAAAGTGACACCAACACAACAACTCCACACAACAACAGCACCCACACAATAACAATACCCACACTAACAACACCCACACAATAACAACACCCACACAAATAACCAACAGCTCCACACAATAACAACACTACCCACAATAACAATGCCACACAATACAACACCCACACAATAACAACACCCACACCATAACAACATCCACAACAACACCCAATAACACACCACACAAATACCAACACAACAACTCCACACAATAACAGCACCCACACAATAACAACCCCCACAATAACAAACCCACACCAATAACAACACCCACACAACAACACCCACACAATAACAACACCCCACAAAACAACACCCACACAAAACCAACACAACAACCACAATAACAGCACCCACACAAAACAAACACCCACACAAACAACACCCACAATAACACCCACACAATAACAACCCCCACACAATAACAACACCCACACAATAACAACACCCACACAATAACAACACCACAATAACAACCACACCATGACCAACACCCACACAATGCACCCACACAAAGTGACCAACACAACAACTCCACACAATAACAGCACCCACACAATAACAACACCCACACAATAACCAACACCCACACAATAACAGCTCCACACAATAACCCACACAACCACCCACAATAACAGCACCCACACACAATAACAACCCACACAATAACAACACCCACACAATAACAACACCCACACAATAACAACACCCACACAATAACAACACCCACACAAAATGACACCAACACAACAACACCCACACAATAACAACACCCACACAACAACACCCACACACAACAACACCCACATAAAAATGACACCAACACAACAATACCCACACAACAACAACACCCACACACAACAACACCCACACACAACAACACCCACAATAACAACACCCACACAATAACAACACCCACACACAACAGCACCCACACACAACAACACCCACACAATAACAACACCCACACAATAACAACACCCACATAAAAATGACAATCAACACATCACACCCACACACAACAACACCCACACAAACAACACCCACACAATAACAACACCCACACACAACAACACCACACACAACAACACCCACACAATAACAACACCCACACAATAACAACACCCACACACACAACAACACCCACATAAAATGACACCAACACATCCACACCCACACACAACAAAGCACCCACACACAACACCCACACACAACAACACCCACACACAACAACACCCACACAACAGCACCCACACAACACCCACACACAACAACACCCCAATACATCAGCACCCAACAACAACAACACCCACACAATAACAACCCACACAAAATAACACCAACACAACAATACCCACACACAACAGCACCCACTAATAACAACACCCAATAACAACACCCACACAAAATAACACCAACACATCAATACCCAACAATAACAACAACACACACAATAACAACACCCACACACAACACCCACATAAAAATGACACCAACACATCAACACCCACACAATAACAACACCCACACACACAACAGCACCCACACACAACAACACCCACACACAACAACACCCACACAATAACAACACCCACACAATAACAACACCCACACACAACAACACCCACATAAAAATGACACCAACACACAATACCCCACACAAAAAAACACCACCAAAACAAACAACAAAAACGCACACAATAACAACACCCACACAATAACAAAAACACCCACAATAACAACACCCACACACAACAACACCCACACAATAACAAACACCCACACAAAATGACACCAACACATCACCCACACAATAACAGCACCCAATAACACACACACAACACGCACACAATAACAACACCCACACAATAACAACACCCACACAATAACAGCACCCACACAATAACAACACCCACACACAACACACCCACAAAATAACACCAACACACACACCCACACAATAACAACACCCACACACAACAACACCCACATAAAATGACACCAACACATCAATACCCACACACAACAACACCCACACACAACAACACCCACACACAACAACACCACACAATAACAACACCCACATAAAATGACACCAACACATCAACACCCACACAATAACAACACCCACACAATAACAACACCCACACAATAACAACACCACACAATAACAACACCCACACATAACAACACCCACACACAACAACACCCACACACAACAACACCCACACACAACAACACCCACACACAACAACACCCACACAATAACAACACCCACACAACAACAACACCCACACAATAACAACACCCACACAAAAAACAACACACCACACCCACACACAACAACACCCACACAACACCCACACACAACAACACCCACACAACAACACACACACAACAATAACAACACCCACACAACAACACCCACATATAAATGACACCAACACATCAATACCCACACAATAACAAACACCCACACACACAGCACCCACACACAACAACACCCAATAACAACACACACAATAACAACACCCACACACAACACCCACACATAACAACACCCACATAAAAACACCACACAACAATACCCACACACAACAACACCCACACAATAACAGCACCCACACAAAAACAACACCCACACAATAACAACACCCACATAAAAATGACACCAACACATCAATACCCACACACAACAACACCCACACACAACAACACCCACACACAACAACACGCACACACAACAACACCCACACAATAACAACACCCACAATAACAGCAACCCACACAATAACAACACCCACAATAAACAACACCCACAAAATGACACCAACACATCACACCCACACAATAACAACACCCACACACAACAGCACACACACAACAACACCCACACAATAACACACCCACACAATAACAGCACACACACACACACCACACACACAACACCCACACACAACAACACCCACATAAAAATAACACCAACACAACAACACCCACAACAACAACACCCACACACAACAACACACACACAACAACAACACCCACACAATAACACACCCACACAATAACAACACCAACACACAATAACAATAACCCACAACAACAACAACAAACACAACACACCAACAACAACAACACCGACACACCAACAACAACACACACACACACACACAACACACACACACACACCAACAACAACACACACACACAAACAACAACACACACACACACCAACAACAACAACACCAAAACAACACCAACAACACACA
>NW_024737503.1:0-11568 GCF_018991925.1 Homarus americanus
GAAAGGAGGGGTGGTGGAAGGAGGGGTGGGGGAAGGAGAGGTGGTGGAAGGAGGGTCAGTGGAAGGAGAGGTGGGGGAAAGAGGGCCGGAGGTTAGGAGGGGTGGGAGAGGGTAGAGGCGTGGTGATGGGGGAGGGTAGGGTTGTGGTGGTGGGGAAGGGTAGGGGACGTAGTGGTGAAGGACTGGAGGGAAAAAGAGGAAGTTAGGGATTTTGAATCTTGTGAACTTCAAATTGGATTCGGAAGAAGAAAAGATTCACCAGTGTTTTATTCTGCGTGGTCTTGTCTCAGAGTCTTTACACCTTTATGAAACTTACTTTAATTACTCTTATATTGGCTGTTGACGAGATACTCTGCCTTGCACACACACACACACACACACACACATAGACACACCCACACACACACACACACACACACACACACAGACACCCACACGCTCACACACACACACACCATCTCTCATCGACAGTTTATTCTTCCTTCAATGTGATGTCTAGGCAGAGAAAGTATCTTGCCGTAGCGATATTTTAGGCGACGTTATATCTTTCCTCGATTGCTGTTTGAAAATAGTTTCCATTCCATAACTCTGGAACAGCGTAAGATGAGCTTTTAAGTTCGATCCCTTATAAAAGACCAGACCATTTCTTTCCTAGAGGATTCGATCATTTATTACAAGTGATAAGACTTCCTTCTTTATATCTGCCTCAACAACCATGGAAACTACGTCTATTTTCTTTTGTTTTTATATGTGTACAATATATTCTTCCTTTCTGAGTGTGTGTGTGTGTGTGTGTGTGTGTGTGTGAGTTTGTGTTTGTGTGTGTGTTGGTCTTTGCCAGAATTATGGTGACAAGGAATTAAAACAAATAATATATTTCACAGGTTATGGTCAGGTGTTCCCTCACCATCTGTGAGGGAATTACTACACCACGTGAGGCCCCTCATAACACCATCTGTGAGGGAATTACTACACCACGTGAGGCCCTGCATAACACCATCTGTGAGGGAATTACTACACCACGTGAGGCCCCTCATAACACCATCTGTGAGGGAACTACTACACCACGTGAGGCCCCGCATAACACCATCTGTGAGGGAATTACTACACCACGTGAAGTCCCTCATAACACCATATGTGAAGGAGTTACTACACCACGTGAGGCCCCTCATAACACCATCTGTGAGGGAATTACTACACCACGTGAGGCCCCGCATAACACCATCTGCTGGGAATTACTACACCACGTGAGGCCCTCATAACACCATCTGTGTGAGAATTACTACACCACGTGAGGCCCTGCATAGCACCATCTGTGGGGAATTACTACACCACGTGAGGCCCCACCACGTGATACCATAACACCATCTGTGAGGGTTACTGCACCACGTGAGGCCCCTCATAACACCATCTGTGAGGGAATTACTACACCACGTGAGGCCCCTCATAACACCATCTGTGAGGGAATTACTACACCACGTGAGGCCCCTCATAACACCATCTGTGAGGGAACTACTACACCACGTGAGGTCCCTCCTAACACCATCTGGGAGGGAGTTACTACACTACGTGTTTGCTGTTCAACACCTACATTAATCTGAATGTTCACTGTATGTTCCTTTACCTTTCTCTAATGAAGGCTTTTGTTAAACCACCAATGTATGTAATAAGTCATTTATGTCCAATGTATATTTTCAGCCTTCGGGCTGCAGAACTTTTTCAATAAACCGTTAATTATTATTATTTTTTTATTATTATATACCGCAGTGAAGCGAAACGACTATGTCACATACTCCAGTGATCAAAAGTTTCCCATGACCATTAAATTACACTGGCGAGACAGACCAACGTACTATAGGGACCAGTGTTTGAAAATACTCACAGAAAGTCAATCCTAACCTAACCTAACCTAACCTAATCTAACCTAACCTAACCTAACCTAACCTACAAATAAAAATAAAAATCAAGTGATATGTTTACCCAGACCAAAATTCCCCTTGGAGGAGAAAGACCAATATTGTTTTACAGTGCAGTGGTGGAGGTCTCTAATAAAAGATGCATCACCTCACCTTTCTCCTCCTCTTCTGAAGACTTCAAAACTTTCCCTCACTGAGACGGGAAGATACTTGCCCCTTTGTCCTGTGAGAACCCTACGTACTCTCCTCCAGAACTCTTTCAACTGGATAAGATTACAGTACCCTATCAAGAAAACCTTAATATCTTTTTTTTTCTAATGAACTGTATATAAAGTGTGCCTTCCATCCTGTGTATTCTTGCTACACTGACTCTTACACTTTGTCCCCTATCACAGGTATGTGTAGTTCTTCAACAGCTTAGGAGGTGTAAGGTATACGTGATGGTGGAACGGCTTCTGTCTTAAGGCTGTCTGGTTTGTTCCTGAGTCACCTCTCGTCCACCCAATGGTATTCATCGCATTTCCTCAGTTCTGTCTCCTAGGGATTCACTTCATTATAAGAGAACGGAAGACGTAAGGCAAGGCACCCCATTATGACACCGTCACCACATGAATAACATCGCCCCTGTTCTTTGTACTTAATCTCAGCTTAATCTGGTATTCATGAATAAACTTTCGGAGGAATCACGACTCCGAATACAAAGGAGTCAGCGTATACCGCCCTCCCTCCCTCCCTCACACTGTAGACGTACGGGCGTGGGATAAGCTGGTGTGAACAAAATATGTTTTGAGAGTTTTCGGAATTCTTAAGCCGGAGGTGTGTCGAGGGAATTCTTGGATTATTTTTATTCTTTCTTGTAGACCGGGAAGTACCGTCTTAGGAAATCTTGTCGTTGTACTCTGCCTCGGCTGGGCCAGACTGGAGAGAGAATTCCTCCCAAATGAAGAAAATTGAGTTTGTAGCAAATATTAGTTTCTCTTGGTGGATTTTGCTGCTGTTGTTTCATTGTCGTTACTTTAGATGTTGCCGTTGTTATTTTGTGCTGATATTGATATTTTTATTACAAATATCCGTTGTTAATTTTTTTTTTGCATTACCATTATTATAAAATTCTTCTTCTTCTTCGCCATCACTATTATTATTATTATTATTATTATTATTATTATTATTATTATTATTACTATTATTATTAAAACCGTACGCGTGTGTGTGAGTGATACAGGAATATATATCTACTGTCGAGCGTCTCACTTTGCGTGGCAGAACCGAAGTGCAAAAAATAAATAAATAAAACAAACTCCCCCCCCCCAAAAAAAAACACACACACACACAAACAAAGACAATCAAGACAATCACAGTGATATAAAAGATAATTTGTACTTTTATTGCCCACTGGATATAGCACGATTGTGTCGCCTGTGTGGACGGCGGAGAAAAAAAAATACGCAGCTGAAATACACGTGAACAAGAGGGAATCTGGCTACTTCCTTATACAGTACACTTCCTCAGTCCCTTGAAAGACGAATGAGACACGAATATATGTGTGTGTTTTTTTAGTCAGTGTAAATAATTATCACCGTGTGTGTGTGTGTGTGTGTGCGTTACTCCACTACCCTCCTACCTGAGCCTAGGAATGGTGGGAACAAAGTCAAGGTATTAAAGCGGATGGTGGTGTAGGAACGTAATACGGACTGCCGAGTTTTTCCAGACAGTATCACACACACTCTACACTGAACATGATACATCACGGTGATTTATATTCTCCTGCCAGGGATTAAAGGCAGGATAGTGATGTACGAAGAGAGACGAAAGGTGATGTTTACTTAGATATTTTTTCAAGTTTTCACATATTAAGTAATAGTATGTGGAGGTATATAAACTACCTTACTAAAACTAATTGAATGATAACAACGGGAAATGTAGTTTGACTCGTGTTGAAATTATATAACACTTTTTTCAATGAAGAAAGAGATTTGAAGTATTTTTTTTTGTAGTTTTTAGTCATAGTTTAGATTATTTACGGAGGGATTAACCAGTTACTGAATAATAAGGTAGACAGTATGTATAAAACCCCTTGAAAGTCGAACACCGACCATCGCAACTTTAGTGAACGCTACATTTTCGTACACGACTTTAAACACCAAATAATCAATACACGTCTTAAATATTCCGAACACATAGAACATAGAAATCATATTATATTTTCCATTCTGAAGTTAGTAGATAAAACCGACATTACATACAAACAGACAAACAATAACTCAAATAATACAATATATATATACCCTAATATTTTTCGAGCTGTATGTAAGCTGTCGACTTTTATCAGTTCAGAATAACGCCAATCTATTCACAATGGATATATCTTACGATGAATTGTTACCAGTGTACTATTGCAAGATTGGCATTGTTGATTTAATGTTGTAATAGTAGTATTGTTGAGTGTTGCAAGATTGATTTTGTTGATTTAGTGTTGCAAGATTGGCATTGTTGGTAGTTTTGCAAGAATGTAAGTGGTGGTTATAGTACTGCAAGATTGAAATTGTTGATATTGTAGCAAGATTGACTTTGTTGAAATAGTGTTGCAAGATTGACATTGTTGAGTGTTGCAAGAATGTAAGTGTTGGAAGAATATTGCAAAATTGGAATTATCAGTATGGTGTTGTAAGACTGAAATAGTTTAGTTGTTAACAGCACAATGATATAATTCCCTGCCTCCCTCACTCTTGTTTTCTGTTCGGGGAATATAATAGAAGAGAATTTATTCCATTTCATCTGGGTTTTTTGGTAAGAGAAAAAAATATGAAAATTGGAACAAACGGGGATCAAAATAAACCTATCCGGTGGGTTTTTTTTATATTAAATTTATTTCAGTGTTTAGTAAGTAAATGCAAATGGGTGGAATTCACATATGTTAATTAATTTATTTTATTTGTATTTTCTTAAGGTGAAATTAGCGGAAGTGCTGTACAGTAATAAGGTCCACAACCACATATATTTTGGAGGAGGTGGAGTGGGGGTATTGGGTGGGGAATGTGGAGTGGGGTATTGTGGGAGGTAGGTGGAGTGGGGGTATTGTGAGTGGGGAGGTTTTGTGGGGATATTATGGGTGGGGAATGTGGAGTGGGGGTATTGTGAGGTAGGTGGAGTAGGGGTATTGTGGGAGGGGAAGGTGGAGTGGGGGTATTGTGAGTGGGGAATGTGGAGTGGGGGTATTGTGAGTGGGGAAGGTGGAGTGGGGGTATTGTGAGTGGGGAAGGTGGAGTGGGGGTATTGTGAGTGGGGAATGTGGAGTGGGGATGGATTATTGTGAGTGGGGAAGGTGGAGTGGGGGTATTGTGAGTGGGGGTGGAGTGGGGGGTATTGTGAGTGGGGAAGGTGGAGGGGGGGTATTGTGAGTGGGGAAGGTGGAGTGGGGGTATTGTGAGTGGGGAAGGTGGAGTGGTGGAAGGAAGAGAAGATAAGGTATAAATAAATAATTCTGTTTACGTCTCAGTATCCTGGTGTTGCTGTTGTTTTGCTGGGACTCGAATTGTAGACGAAATTAAAATGTTTTTTTTTTCCTTTGTTGGTGTAATGATTTATTTAGTTTATTGGAAGGAAGAGAAGTAGGGAAGGAGGGAAGGAGAGAGGGAGAGAGAAGGGAGGAGAAGGAAAGAAAAAGAGGAGAGGGAAGGAGAAAGGAGGAGAGGGAAGGAGAAAGGAGGAGAGGGAAGGAGAAAGGAGGAGAGGGAAGGAGAAAGGAGGAGAGGGAAAGAAAAGGAGAAGAGGGAAAGAGAAAGGAGGAGAGGGAAGGAGAAAGGAGGAGAGGGAAGGAGAAAGGAGGAGAGGGAAGAGAAGGATGGAGAAGAGAGGGAGGGAAGGAAGGACAGAGAAAGCAGGAGAGAGAGAGGGAGGGAGAGAGAATGAGAGAAGGGGGGGTGAAGAGAGGAGGGAAGTGGTTGAGAAAGAGACAGAGTTTTCTGTGGAAGGTGTTGTTTCGGCATGGGGGGGTGGTGGTTTAGGAAGAAAGGGAAGGAGTGAGAGGTATGGTTTAAGGAGGTGGGGGGTGTAGGGTTCAAGCGTATATCAACAGATCATTTAACGCTCAATACACACGCCTATACAGCCTCGAGGGAGGGGGGAATTGGATTAAATTGTTATTAGAAAAACAGGTGCGGGCGGAGGATAAAGTGGTGTGTGTGTGTGTGATCTATTTCAAGTACATTGTAAATTACAAGACCAAATATACACATTTACGTCTATGTATTTACCGCAAGAAAATATATATTTCAGAAAAAACATTTTGTCTCTTGAGTTTTTTACATTTCAGGAAGAAAATGTGGAGAGAAGCTCAATTTACACTTAGACCACGATCCTCTGTCAGACACCCGAAGTGGGGGAAGGAAGAGGAGAGAGAGAGAGAGAGAGAGAGAGAGAGAGAGAGAGAGAGAGAGAGAGAGAGAGAGAGATCTGTGAATCGTGACAAATAAAGATAATATTTTGCCATATTTCAGATATTTATACCATGAATTTATGACTAATCAATTTTATTTTATTTTACTTTACATTCCAACTTTAATATCATTTAAAGGGGTTACTATATACCTTTACTAGTTTAAGGAGACAGTAAATATATTTCCTTAATTATCTCTATTGAAAGTATAAAGTAAACTATTAAACTCCCTTTTGCTTTATTGGGGGTGATTGCTGACACTATGAAACCCTGAGTCATGGGTGAGGGGAAGGGAAAGCCTGGAGGAACAAACTCTGTATATTAGAAGGAAATAAAAGAGAACTTGTATCCTGTACTTAGTGTTAGAGTCATCTGGATTCTAGACGGCGAGGGTTATAGCTACAGGTGTTTTCTGACTAGTAAAATTAATCTGAGAATCCTTGTATGAATTCCCTATAGCCTTCAGTCCCCGTGTATAGTGTATAGTCCCCGTGGATAGTGTATAGTCCCCGTGGATAGTGTATAGTCCCCGTGGATAGTGTATAGTCCCCGTGGATAGTGTATAGTCCCCGTGTATAATGTATAGTCCTCGTGGATAGTGTATAGTCACCGTGTATAGTGTATAGTCCCCTTGTATATGCTCTATCCTGGACATATCTTCGCTTACTACGTCTCCTATTCCACAATTATCATAACTTGCATTTCTCCCTTTTAGTATTCCTTGCCTTTATTCGCCATTCCTTAAGTAACTTCAACCGTAATGTTTTGTTTTTTTGGTCCTTGAGGTGTTATAGGGGTTGGTCGTTGCCTGCAGTGTACGTCATATGTATATTTTTACCATCGACCTAATAATAACCCATTGTTGTTTGTGGGTTGGTCACTTTAGATGGTGAATATATTGCCATTACATATCAGCCAATCAACTGGAAAGGAGGAGAGGGTCTTCGCTAGAAAATTTGGATAGTACGTTTGGTGTAGTTTTAAGTAAGGTCGTAGAATGATATAAATATATGTACACAAAATATCATCATAATAAATCATCGGCACCTTACGTCACATAGAATATGGGGTGTAGTCATGTGTGAGAAAATGTCGTGTTGATAGTGTTGCAATTTTTCCTCCTAATATCTGGCACAATTTTGTTATAGCCTCCATAACTTGCCAGAAAATATCGAGTCTAGTCACAAGTCACCCAAGTTCCATCAAATTGAAATCCATATGAATGCTCATGTTCATTAAGGAGGTGAATAGCGTTTTGCCAAGTCAAATAACCACACACCAGAACCCAGAAAAATTGCACTAAAATTACACTTACTAAGAACGTGAGAATACAGTCCATGAATGTGGCAGTTGAGGTTTGAATGGGTGAAAATGTTGATATTGATATTTACCTCTAAAGTTAAGGCTTCTTTTCCAAATAAACTCTATGAATTCTGAATCAGTAACATTCAACACGACTGAATGAACAGGAGCCATTTTTAACACACCGCAAGAAGTGTTTATGTTATAATCAATTGGAGATGTTATTGTGTATTATTTCTACTCAAAAAAGAGTCGTGTGGAGGGTGACTAGGCAATAAAAATATTATAAGGCCACTTTCCGTACGTCTCATTCTGGTAACACAGGATGAAATGTTTAGAAAACTCGAGTACGTCAATCCACACATACCATGAGTGTCTGAGGTATTTGTCCATTCCCAGTTCCAACGGATCCCAGGGGCGAGGTCATTTTTTTGTTGACTGTATATCTGGTCATGATAGACTACCGTGTGGATCCTCACACACCAACACTTCCTGGTTTACTGTGATAATTACTGTCTCGGGGAAAGTTGCCACACACACACTCAAATATCTATATGAATGAGAAGCATAATATCTCACCTTAACTTTTTAAAGAGCTTTACAACTGTGAACGTGAGGCTAGAGTGTGAAGCCAACTGCCTCACTACTGCATATACTCTCCCGAAATACGTGTGGACTGTCCTCCAAGTACTATTCCAGACACTCTTTAGGCCAAGAAGAGTGTGTTTCAAGGGTCGTGAGTCGCCCCCTGAAGTGTCTCCTACCTCGTGAAGTGCTCTCCTTTATGTGTGTCATGCAGCTGCCTCTCTGATGAATATTGTTTAAGTTTCCTGACAACTTCTCGACAAATGAGGCTTTGCTTAAGACAACTCAAACAGTGCGAGGGAAGTTGGTGGTGCACATCACAGCCAGATACACGTACCCTGAGCGACATACATACACCCACCAGCATCCTGTGTATTGCAAAACACCAAATACAACCCTCCCCACCCCGCACCCACCCACCCACCCAAAAATATAAAGATATATGAAACGAGAGTAATTAAAATCTGCAATCAAACGGACATGGGATCAACATTTGTTTTTTTTTCTTCTCTAAATCCTTCCATCAAAGAACTGTAGTTATAATAAGTAACTGATATATGGAAACTTTCGTCCATGATATATTAAAATCCTCTATATTAAAAGTAATGGAATATTGGATCTTATCATTAAATTTTTTACCTTCACTGATATTAATTCTTCGCATCAAAGACCTGGATTTTTAATTAGTGAGTTGCCGCTGGCGGGACCATCATAAATTCTTCGTCTTGGTTATTCAGGGAGACATGTCATAACGAGGAATATTCTGGCGAAATATATTTGATGGAGAAAGATCTTGGGGAGAAATATGTTGAGGAAAAAGATCTTGAAGAGCAATATTTGGGGGAGAAACGTCTTGAGGAGCAATATTTAGGGGAGAAAGGTCTTGAGTATACACAGTGACATCATAATATAAGACTTAGGTTTTCTGGTGAAAATATTCCATCTTGGCAAAAGAGGAGAGATGGGTCATATACTACCTCATAAAAAAAGCGATAGGTATCTTCTTAAGAGGAGGCTGCACCACCACACTATTTCTACTACACACTCTCTCTCTCGTGTCTAGTAGTTTCCTCTTTGGGATATTGTTTTATTCCTATTAACTTTTTCTTATTAATTCATGTCTATATTTTTTTATTTTTTTATTATAAGTTACGTCTTGAAATCAATTATCTTCACTGTTTATTCACGTTTTTTATGCAGTTTCAGTTTTCAAAATTTTTCCTTATTCCTGCGTGATTTTGAGAACTTTTTTATCTGTGAAATTACAAGTGAGCAATTTCTCAGACATTCTCGTCCACAAAATTCGTCTTCACATTGCAATATATCCTTGAATTTTCACTGCATTTTCCAAGTATTTTTCTAACATTATTGTGTCACCTTTCTCGTGTGTGGTGGTAGTGGTGGTGATAAGAGTAATGGTAGAGGTGGTGGTGATGATAGTGGTGATGGTGGTGATAGTAGTAATGAGTTCTAGAAATGGTGGCAGTAATGGTTGTAGTAATAATGATGTTGATGATAGTGGTAGTGAGATGGTTGACGTGGTAGTAGTAGTAGTAGTAGTAGTAGTAGTGGACACCAGCGAAGTTAATAAGATCCGTAGGTCCATTACAACAGATCGGCAGCACTGCCAAAATGACATGTTGCAGCAACTATTGCTGCATGTTCCAGAAAATTTGACAAAAAAAGTAGCTATAGCGTAGGAGGTGGGCGCCTCGAACTGGTTAACTACGTTACCGATAAGGGCAAATGGTTTCAGCCTTAACAAACAAGAATTTACAGATGCCATTGCTCTAAGGTACGGTTGGCCAGTAGATGGTTTGCCCTCCCATTGCGTGTGTGGCTCTCCCTATGATGGCGATCACGCCATGGTCTGCAAGAAGGGGGGCTTCATATGCATGAGGCATGACGAGGTAAGGGATCTCACAGCAAATATGTTGAAGGAAATCTGCCGGGACGTCATGGTAGAACCGACCCTCCTTCCACTGGATGGCGAGATCTTCCAACACAGGACTTCAAACACATCTAACGAAGCCCGTGTGGACGTCAGTGCTCGAGGATTCTGGACGCGGGGACAGCGAGCCTTCTTCGACATCAGGATTTTTGATCCCATGGCCGTTTGTCACCGTAACCTAGCTCTCGATGCTGCACATAGGAGGAACGAGAACGACAAGAGAAGGGCATATGGGGAGAGAATTCAAAATGTCGATCAAGGCAGCTTCACTCCGCTAGTGTTCACAACCTCTGGTGGGATGGGCCCAAGTGCAAGATGTTTCTACGCCAGACTCGCGGAGCTGATCTCCGAACAGAAGCAGCAGCCCAGAAGTTATGTTACAGCCTGGATGAGATGTCGACTGTCCTTCTCTCTCCTTCGGTCGGCTTTGCTCTGCCTCAGGAGAACGAGAGCTTCTGCCCCTACTCCGACAACTGCTGCAGATATTGACTATGAGGCTACAGTCACTGAATGCCTCATAGATCTGCGGCTCAACTAATTTAACACAGATAGGATAGCTTCTTATGTATTAGGATATTTAATATTAAGGTAAATAAATGGCGGCGAAGGTGTGGCTATTGGGGGAGGCTGGAGGCCACTTTTAGAAAAAAAAAAAAAAAAAAAGTAGTAAGTAGTAGTAGTAGTAGTAGTAGTAGTAGTAGTAGTAGTAGTAGTAGTAGTAGTAGCAGCGGTGGTGGTGATAGATGCTGGGTCACATGCTCACGCTGGCTGCACTTCTCCAGAAAATTCCATCTTATTTTATAGCGTCCGACCCGGCATATTGCATTGAGGGGAAAACATGACGTTGTACCAAGAACCCCCATACGATTTTATATATAGTATATATGCATAAGTCTACATATATACATACATATATACATACATACTCTAGGGATTCATTATTCTAAAGGGATTAATAGAATATATACGATTATTTTGCTAACTATAACCCAACATAAAAAATATTGATATAAAAAATGGCAAGTATCAGACACACAAAAACTCGAATGTTTATCATGCAACAAAATCATCCAGGAAAAAAGGACAAAGATCATACATATAAAAGCCTAGGAAGTGATGACAGATGGACGAGTAGAGGCGATGTGTGGAGCCCAAGACAGGCGATGACTTGGTGGGGGGAGGGGTGAGATGACCTAAATTTCTTCGGCATTGGGGGGAGGGGGGTGGGGGGTGGGGGTGTCACTGTATGGGAAGTGTCGGACTTATTCATACAGACGGATGGACTATTTCATATATGTGTGTGTGTGTGTGTGCTCGTGTACGTGCGTGTTGTGTATGTATGCCATCCTGCACGCGTGTCTGCGAGTCTGTCGGAGTAG
>NW_024737504.1:0-5145 GCF_018991925.1 Homarus americanus
GTGGGAGAGGTGTGTGGTGGTGGGAGAGGTGGTGTGGGAGATGTGGGTTTGTGGTGGGTGGGCGAGGTGTGTGGTGGTGGGAGAGGTGGTGTGGGAGATGTGGGTTTGTGGTGAGGTGGAAGAGGTGTGTGGTGGTGGGAGAGGTGGTGTGGGAGATGTGGGTTTGTGGTGAGGTGGGAGAGGTGTGTGGTGGTGGGAGAGGTGGTGTGGGAGATGTGGGTTTGTGGTGAGGTGGGAGAGGTGTGTGGTGGTGGGAGAGGTTGTGTGGGAGAGGTGGTGTGGGAGATGTGGGTTTGTGGTGAGGTGGGAGAGGTGTGTGGTGGTGGGAGAGGTGGGAGAGGTGGTTGATTGTGGTGAGGTTGGAAGTATGGCTGTGTGAGAGGTGTGGTTAAGTGAGTGTGTGGTCAAGTGTGGGTTTACGGTTGATTGTGGTGGTGTGAGAGGTGTGGCTGTGTGAGAGGTGTGGTTAAGTGAGTGTGTGGTCAAGTGTGGGTTTATGGTTGATTGTGGTGGTGTGAGAGGTGTGACTGTGTGGTTGAGTAGTTGTGAGGTTTGTGTCTGTCACCTTAACAACCAAAGGGACGGACAAACACCAAAACACACCGACAGACTTAAATAAAACACAGGATATCCAAGAGACAAAAACACACAATAAAACAGAAAAAAAACACCTGAGGCTCTGACAGACAGAGACATACAGTTACACAACTCCTACGCCCGCAAAGCTCTTGATTGACAGGTACAATACAGGTGAATAACAATAAGCATTAAAAAAATGAAATACTTTTACACAGACTGATAGACAGAAAAACAGACAGGGAGACAGGCAGATAGGAAGACAGACCAGACAGCGAGACAGATAGATAGGAAGACAGAGAGACAGACAGACAGACGCGTAGAGTTCCCACGCCCGTAAGGCTCTTGACTGACAGGTGCAGTAGAGGTAAACGGAAGCAGAGCCGTGAATAATTACTGTCAACTGAACGATACATCGACCAGCTACCACACACACACACACACACACACACACACACACACACACAACACACACACACACACACACACACACACACACACACACACACACACACACACACACACACACACACACACACACACACAAACACACACACACACACACACACACACACACACACACACACACACACACACACACACACACACACACACACACACAAACACACACACTATTTCACTACACCTACACCTGAATCCCCTAGTCCGAGAGTGCTGTTGTTCGACACCTGTACATCCAGCCCATACGTGCACGAACTGATCGCTATAAGAACAGCCCAGTCCCAACCATTGTAAAATTATCAATAACTTGTAATAAACCAGTGTATTCACTCCCAGTAAACACTACTCCTTACACTGTCACTATGTTGAAATGAACTGTAGTTTGAGCTTTTCCCCATCTAGTTATTATATGTCTTATTTGTGTCACTTATGTTACTTGTATATTATTTGTAATTCATAACCCATTCCCCAAATATGTAACTGTATATTTTCAGCCTTCTGGCTGTAAGCTCAACAATTATTATTATTATTATTATTAGTATTAACTAAAACATTAACCTCGCCAAAACCGAATTATATCTGTTTTTCGAGAGATTTACCTGGGGTGATACAGTTTGTGTTTAATACACCTGTTTGGCCGTACTTGTGTTTTTTGTGTGTTTGTAGAGTAAAGGTGTGTGTGTGTGTGCAGTGATATATGATGATCCTACTTCTCTTGTTGGTCCTGGAAGTATAAAGTTGCTCTCTCTCTCTCTCTCTCTCTCTCTCTCTCTCTCTCTCTCTCTCTCTCTAATTAATAAGAATAATCATATTTACGTAACTCTTATGAATTTATATTTATATCGTAAGTTAAGACAAGCGGCAGGTCAGGTCAGGTCAGGTTAGGTGAGAAAGGAATATTTTCTCCAGTCTTCACCGTCACGTAAGAGGTGGTGGTAAGAGTGATAGAGATAGCTCCACTTTCTCTCTTTATTAACAAAGAAGAAAAAGGTGGAGAGAGAGAGAGAGAGAGAGAGAGAGAGAGCTTTTGATCATAGAATTAAATATACTGAAAATTAAACAAAAAGCAGTGAACAGTATTATACCACTACACTACACTGTACCACAAACACTGTAACAATGCACCACTGTACCACTAACACTGTACCACAACACTAACACTAGACTACACTAATAATAATAATAATAATAATAATAATAATAATAATAATAATAATAATAATAATAATAATAATAATGGTTGCCCCTCGTGTAACGAGGATGGCCGGCCCTAGGGCCACCTAGGCGTGAATTTGTTTAAGGTGTAGAAGCTGTCGCCAACACAGCAACCACACCCTGAGTTAACGAGCTGCATGACCCAGTGTTTAAGGTGTAGAAGCTGTCGCCAACACAACAACCACACCCTGAGTTAACAAGCTGCATGACCCAATGTTTAAGGTGTAGAAGCTGTCGCCAACCAACAACCACACCCTGAGTTAACGAGCTGCATGACCCAGTGTTTAAGGTGTAGAAGCTGTCGCCAACACAGCAACCACACCCTGAGTTGGCACAGAAGCTGCACCATTTAATGTTTTAGGTGTGCATGGCTGTCATAACCCTTACCCTGAGTTAACAGGCTGCATGGCCAGTGTTTAAGGTGTGAAGCTGTCGCCTTGCCATACACCCCTGAGTTAACGAGCTGTGACCCAGTGTTTAAGGTGTAAAGAAGCTGTCATATAACAGCACACCCTGAGTTAACGAGCTGCATGACCAGTGTTTAAGGTGTGAGAAGCTGTCGCCAACACAACCACACACCTGAGTTATAAGAGTTGCATGACCCAGTGTTTGGGTGTGAGAAACTGTCGCCCAACACAACAACCACACCCTGAGTTTACGAGTTGCATGACCCAGTGTTTAAGGTGTAGAAGCTGTCGCAAACCAACAACCACACCCTGAGTTAACGAGCTGCATGACCCAGTGTTTAAGGTGTAGAAGCTGTCGCCAACACAACAACCACACCCTGAGTTAACGAGCTGCATGACCCAGTGTTTAAGGTGTAGAAGCTGTCGCCAACACAACAACCACACCCTGAGTTAACGAGCTGCATGTCCCAGTGTTTAAGGTGTAGAAGCTGTCGCCAACACAACAACCACACCCTGAGTTAACGAGCTGCATGACCCAGTGTTTAAGGTGTAGAAACTGTCGCCAACACAACAACCACAACCTGAGTTAACGAGCTGCATGACCCTTGACACAGTAGGGTGTGTCATACGGAGGCAAATTTTTTTTTTTTTAGTTTGAAAAATCGGCCCATGGTATTAATGATGTAGTCCTATGTGCAGAATCATGTGATATCTTCAGATTTGAAAAGTTTTCATATTTTGCTAGGTAAATTTTAACTTGAGATCTTATGAAAATTCAGTATTCCCACCCTTTTACCAACACCACTAAATAGCTTATGTAAAGTAAAGTAAATGTATCAGGTTAATTTATTAGGATGAAAATGATCCAGAATAGTGAAACGAATGATCTTGACACATTTATTAAATTTAATATTCCTTTAGAAAACAAAATCATCAAATAAAAAAAATAGGTTTTTACACTACTCGACCGGTGTTGCTGCACACCATAGAGAACATGTCTTTCTTGCTTCTGTTTCTACTCATCGCCTCCCTGCTGACCACCTGAGCTCAGATGTAGCCTTCCCTCCTCTCCTGGCTGTACACGTGACTGCTGGCCTCGCTCACTTGCTGTACACAACACTCTATACTCTGGGTGTGCTTGCCTGGGGTTGTCCAGGCAAGCTCTGACTTGAACATTGGTGAGGCTGCAGGTAAGAGGGGGCTCACTGCCAACCTGGATGTTATCCAGATCTATGAGATCAGTGAGGGTTTTGGCACCTAGATTGACTTCAGGAGTCTTCCTGACCCTGAAGGAATCGTCACCAACTGATTCGTCATGCCCAGATCCTCTCATATGTCTCATATCCAAGATCTTTTTGACTGCCACTCTTCTCTCCTCCTCACCCTTCCTGCAGAGCATTGTCTGCAGAACTGCCTCGGGATGAGCATACCAGGAAGATCTCCTCACAGTCACATACAATCTGACAAGCCTTCCTTGGCTGACTCCATCAGAGCTCAAGCTGGAAGAGGCATGCCTCAGACTAGGAGAACAGTGAAACTGACCTTGGTGTTGAACCAATTTGGCAAAATGGAGCACTCACGATGAATTGGACAATAAGTCTCAGGTTGTGAAGCTGGTTCCCTTTCAGTTTATGATGAGCGACCCAAATTCTGCAGAACCTGAGAGCCGTTGTGAGCCACCTAGAATGTGAGACTGGACCTATCTGCAGGTAAACAAGTCTATCAGTCATGACCCCAGTTTTGATGGCACTACAAATCATGTAACCATAGTACTGGTCAGTACTCAGGTCGTCAATGACAGTATGTGCAAGCTCAACGAGTGGAGGGCCAACTGTGATTTTTTCAAAGCTCGGATTTATTTCTAACTCAGTGGCAGAGTCCAGCATCTTGCCAAGAGGACCAGACCATCTGTTGTTTGAAAGAGTCTTGCCATCCAGCTCCTGGATCAGATGTCTGAGTGGCAACTCGTTGGTGTGGAGGTCACAAACAATCCAGACCAGCTTCCTCCCAATCTTCGCTCTATCCACTGTATGACCCCCCCTTGCCACCTTGTGTTCGTGTTGGTGCTGTCCCCTCCAATGGCCTGCAGGGTCTGGTCTACGTTCTCTCTCTGAGCCAGTTCACAATGTTATCTGCCACTATCTCAGCTGGTTTCCTGATGTCATCTTTCTCTGGAGTGAAATGCCACAAATACTTCTCTCCTGGTTCACTGCAGCAGGAGTAGTGTTCCTCCTTCACCATGGCAGGGAACAACTTGTCAGAATCTCCAACTTTCATGAACACTTTAGTGTCATCCCTTCTCCCATCAAAGAACAAACAATTGATTCCATTTTCTCTTATCCCCTTATCAAACTTCTCTTCTAGGTTACTGACAAGTTTCTCTGAGCTCTCCTTACTTTGTTATGATCTATCACCAGGTGAACATCATCAGGTGTTATCAAACCACCGTCAACCCAGGCAGCTGTTGCTATCTCTGCAGTTTCTC
>NW_024737505.1:0-7500 GCF_018991925.1 Homarus americanus
CTCCAGGTCAGCATACACACACCCCACATCACCTGTAGGGTCAGTATACACACACCCCACATCACTTGTGGTCAGCATACACACACCCCACATCACCCCAGGTCAGCATACACACACCCCACATCACTTCTAGGCCAGCATATACACACACCCCTACATCACCCAGGTCAGTACACACACACCCCACACCTAGGCCCCATACACACACCCCTACATCACTTCCAGGTCAGTATACACACACACCCCTACATCACTCTAGGTCAAGTATACACACACCCCATATCACCAGGTCAGTATACACACATCCTACATCACCCAGGTCATATACACACCACATCACTCCAGGTCAGCACACACACCCTTTACATCACTCAGGTCAGTATACACACACCCCACACTACCCCAGGTCAAAGTATACACACATCTCTACATCACTCTAGGTCATATACACACACACCCTACATCACTTGGTGGGGTCAGTATACACACACCCCACATCACTCTAGGCCAGCATATACACACCCTACATCACTTCCAGGTCAGTATACACACAACCCCACATCACTCCCCAGGTCAGTATACACACACCATCACTCTAGGTCATATACACACACCACATCACTTCTAGGTCAGTATACACACACCCCACATCACCAGGTCAGTATACACACCCCACATCACCTAGGTCAGTATACACACCTGTACATCACTCTAGGTCAGTAAACACACACACCCTACATCACCTAGGTCAGTATACACACACCCCATACATCACCCCAGGTCAGCATACACACACCCACATCACCCCAGGTCAGCATACACACACCACATCACCAGGTCAGCACACACACTGCACATCACTCTAGGTCAGTCAGTATACACACACCCCATCATTCTAGGTCAGTATATACACATTATCCCCATATCACTCCTAGGTCATATACACACACCGTACATCACTCTAGGTCAGTATACACACACCCTGCCATCACTCTAGGTCAGCATACAATAACACCCCACATCACCCCAGGTCAGTATACACACACCCCTACATCACCTAGGTCAAGTATACACACACCGTACATCACTTCAGGTCAGTATACACACCCCACATCACCTAGGTCAGCATACACACCCCACATCACCTCCAGGTCAGTATACACACACCCTACATCACCCCAGGTCAGTATACACACCCTACATCACAGCCAGCATACACACACCGCACATCACTTCCAGGTCAGGCACACACACCATCACCTAGGCCGCATACACACACCCCACATCACCCCAGGTCAGCATACACAATAATTCCCACATCACCTTGTACAAGCATACACACACCCCATCACCCCAGGTCAGCATACACACACCCCACATCACTCTAGGTCAGTATACACACACCCCACATCACTTCAGGTCAGTATACACACCCCACATCACCTAGGTCAGCATACACACACCCCACATCACTCTAGTCAGTATACACACACCACATCACCCAGGGTCAGTATACACACACCCTACAACACTCCAGGTCAGTATACACACACCCCACATCACTCTAGGTCAGTATACACACCCCTGTTAATCACTCTAGGTCAGTATACACACACACCCTACAACACTCTATGTCAGTATACACACACCCTACATCACCAGGGTCAGTATACACACACCCTACAACACTCTAGGTCAGCATACACACACAATCTACACACTCAGGTCAGCATACACACACCCCACATCATTCTAGTCAGCATACACACACCCCACATCACCTGTAGGGTCAGCATACACACACCCCACATCACCTATAGGCCAGCATACACACACCCCACATCACCTAGAGTCAGTATACACACACCCCACAACACTCTAGGTCAGTATACACACACCCTCTACATCACCCCAGGTCAGCATACACACACTTACAACACTCCCCAGGTCAGTATACACACACCCCACATCACTTCCCCAGGTCAGTATACACACACCCTACATCACTCTAGGTCAGTATACACACACCCTACATCACTCTAGGTCAGTATACACACACACCCCTACATCACTCTAGGCCAGTATACACACACCCTACATCACCCTGTACGTATACACACACCCTACATCACTCTAGGTCAGTATACACACCCACATCACTCCAGGTCAGCATACACACACCCCACATCACTCTAGGTCAGCATACACACGCCCTGGGGCCAACACTCTAGGTCAGCATACACACACCACATCACCCTAGGCCGCATACACACACCCCACATCACTCTGGTCAGCATACACACACCCCTACATCACCTAGGTCAGTATACACACCCCACATCACTCTAGGGTCAGTATACACACGCCCTACAATACTTCTAGGTCAGTATACACACACCATCACTTAGGCCAAGTATACACACATTCCCTACATCACTTAGGTCAGTATACACACACTACATCACTCTAGGCCATCAAGTATACACACATCTCTTGCACCCTAGGTCAGTATACACACACCCCACATCACCCCAGGTCAGTATACACACACCTCACATCACTCTAGGTCAGCATACACACACCCCACATCACTCTAGGTCAGCATACACACCCCACATCACCCAGTCAGTATACACACACCCCACAACACCTAGGTCAGCACACACCCTACATCACTCTAGGTCAGTATACACACACCTCATCACTTCAGGTCAGCATACACACACCCTACATCACTCTAGGTCAGTATACACACGCCCCACAACACTCTAGGCCGCATACACACACCCCACATCACCCCAGGCCAGTATACACACACCCCACAACACCTAGGTCAGCATACACACCCCACAACACTCAGGTCACACACACACCCCACATCACCCCAGGTCAGCATACACACACCCTACATCACTCTAGGTCAGTATACAAACGCCCACATCACTCTAGGTCAGTACACACGCCCTCTACAACACCCCAGGTCAGTATACACACACCCCACATCACCCCAGGTCAGTACACACACCACATCACTCTAGGTCAGTATACACACATCTACACTACTTCCAGGCCGCACACACACCCCACACTCTAGGTCAGTATACACACGCCCCACAACACCCCCAGGTCAGTATACACACACCACATCACCCCTAGGTCAGCATACCACACCCCACATCACTCCCCAGGTCAGTATACACACACCCTACATCACACCAGGTCTGCATACACACACCCCACATCACACGGTGTATACACACACACTACATCAGTATACATACACCACTACATCACACTAGGTCATTATACATACACCCCACATCACACTAGGTCAGCATACACACACCCCACATCACCCCAGGTCAGCATACACACACCACACACACCTAGTCATTATACATACACCCCACATCACATAGGTCAGTATACACACACCCCACATCACATAGGCCAGTTCACACACACATCACCTAGGTCAGTATACACACATCACACATCACCTAGGTCAGTTACATACACCCCTACATCACCCCGGTCATTATACATACACCCTACATCACTCTAGTCAGTATACACACACCCCACATCACTCTGGGTATACACACATCCACATCACCCAGGTCAGCATACACACCCCTACATCACTTGGTGTTACACACACCCACATCACTATAGGCCGCTACACACAACAACATCACCCACAGGTCAGTTACATACACCCCTACATCACACTGGTGTATACACACCCCTACATCACTCTAGTCATCATACATACACACCACATCACTCTAGGTCAGCATACACACACACTACATCACCCCTAGGTCAGTATATACAATTCTAATATCACTTCAGGTCAGTATACACAATACCCCACATCACTCTAGGTCAGCATACACACACCCTACATCACCTTGAAAGCTGCACACACAACATACATCACTCTAGTCAAAAATACACACACCCCACATCACTTAGGCGTATACACCCCACAACACTCTATGTCATATACATACACCCCACATCACTCCCCAGGTCAGCATACACATCAACATCACCCCAGGTCATCATACACTACTCTACATCAGGGCATACACCCCACATCACCTAGGCCATCACACACACACCCCACACTCCACCAATGTCAGCATACACACACCCCACATCACCCCGGTCACATCACACATACACCCCACATGACAGCATAGACACCACACCCCAGGTCACATACACACACCACATCAACAGGTCATACATACACCCACATCACACTAGGTCAGTATACACACACCCCACATCACTCTAGGTCATATACACACACCCACATCACACTGGTGTTACACACACCTACATCACTTATAGGTCATTATACACACACCCCTACATCACCCCAGGTCAGTTACACACTCCCACAACACTCCCCAGGCATTATACATACACCCTACATCACTCTAGGTCAGTATACACACACATACACCCCAGTCATACACAATACCCCACATCACCCCAGGTCAGTATACACACCCCACATCATACATATTCAGTTTACACACAATCTTGCCATCACTCTAGTCATTATACACACCCTACATCACTTAGGTCAGTATACACACACCACAAACACCCTAGGTCAGCATAACACCTCACATCACTCTGTGTGTATACACCCCACATCACTTAGGTCAGCATATTAATAATCTCTACATCACTCTAGGTCAGCATACACACACATCACATCACACCCTAGGTCAGTACATACACCCTACATCATCACTAGGGCATACACACACTTACATCATTAGGTGTATACACACATCACTACATCACCCTCAGGTCAGTTACATACACCCTACATCACTCTAGGTCAGTATATACACCCTACATCACTCCCAGGTCAGATATACACCCCTACATCACTCTGTGTATACACCCCTACATCACTCTAGGTCAGCATATACACATCCTACATCACTCCAGGTCAGTTCACACACCCTACATCACACCAGGTCAGTATCACACACTTACATCTCTTCAGGTCAGTTACATACACCCCACATCACTCCCCAGGTCAGTATACATACATTCACATCACACATGGTCTGCATACACACACCCCACATCACTCTAGGTCAGTATACACACACCCCACATCACTCCCCAGGTCAGTATACACACACCACACATCACCCCATCACACACACATCACCCCTGGGTCAGCACATACACCCCACATCACCCCAGGTCAGTTACATACACCGCAACCATCACTCTAGGTCAGCATATACACACACTACATCACCAGGCCAGTATCACACAACCCCTACATCACGGTAGTATACACACACCCACATCACTCTAGGTCAGTTACATACACCCTACATCACATAGGCCAGCATACACACCCATCACTTAGGTCAGTATACATACACCCCACATCACTCTAGGCCACACACACACCCTACACACCCCAGGCCATCATACACACACTCACATCACTCTAGGTCATATACACACACCCACATCACCCCATCATCATACACACACCCCACAAACACTCCAGGTCATCATAGCACCTCACATCACTTATTCATCACACACACACCCCACATCACCCCTAGTCATTATACACACACCCCACATCACCTAGGTCATATACACACACCCACATCACCCCACATCAGATACACACACCCACATCACCTAGTCAGTATACATCACACCCCACATCACCACATCAGTACACACACCCCACATCACACATATACACACACCACATCACCCTAGATCATACACACACCCTACATCACTACCATATACACACCTCACATCACACAGTATATACACACATCATACATCACCTATTCATATACACACACCCCACATCACTAGTCACATACACACACCTCACATCACCCCATATCATATACATACCCCACATCACTTGGTCACACACACACCCTACATCACTCTACATCATACACACACCCTACATCACATCATATACACACACCCCACATCACCCCCATCACATATACACCCTACATCACTTAGTCAGTATACACACACCCCCACATCACACATCATCACACACCCTACATCACCTACATCATACACACACCCTACATCACACTATCATATACACACACCCACATCATACATATATACACACACCCTACATCACCCTCATCACTATACACAAATCTACACACTTATGCCATATACACACAATTCCTGTTAATCACACATCCAGTATACACACACCCCACAACACTCCACATCATACACACACCCCTCACATCACCCATGCACACACACACCCCACATCACACACATATACACACACTACCATCATATACACACCTACATCACCCATCAGCATACATACACCCCACATCACCCCCACATCACATACACACACCCCTACATCACCCTACGTCATATACACACACTCTACATCACATCACATACACACTCTACATCACATAACACACACACCCCACATCACTCCCAGTCATCATACATACACCCCTACATCACACTATCATATACACACACCCCACATCACTCTACATCACTATACACACACCCTACATCTACACCACCCCACATACACACACTTGCATCACCCACACTACACACATACACCCCACATCACTTACATACACACACACCACACATACCTATATCATCATACACACACCCCACATCACTACATATACACACACCACATCACACTAATCACACACACCCTACATCACACTACACCCCACATACACACCCATACATCACCCCATCATATACACACCCCACATCACTCTACACTATACACACACCCTACATCACTCTAGTCACTATACACACCACAACACCCTATCAGTACATACACCCTACATCACTTATCATATACACACACCCCACATCACCTACACCACATACACACACCCCACAATACCTACATCACACACACACCCTACATCACACACACACCCTACATCACACTACATCATACACACACCCTACATCACCATCAGTATACAATAATACCCCACATCACACTACATCACATACACACACCCTTGCCATCACTCTACATCATACATACACCCCACATCACACATACACCACATCACACATACACCCACATCACACATACACCCCACATCACACACATACACCCCACATCACACATACACTCTACATCACACATACACCCTACATCACACATACACCACACACACACACATACACCCCACATCACACATACACCCCACATCACACATACACCCCTACATCACACATACACCCTACATCATCAACATACACCCTACATCATAACATACACCCCACATCACACACATACACCCTAATCACACATACACCCTACATCATACACACACCCCACATCACACATACACCCCTACATCATACATACACCCCACATCACACACACACCACACATCACACACATACACCCCACATCACACATACACCCCTACATCA